>NW_026652282.1:114614781-114620806 GCF_009828535.3 Hylobates moloch
CACATTGTGCACATGTACCCTAAAACCTAAAGTATAATAATAAAATTTTAAAAAAAGAAAAAAAAATAAGCTAAAAAGCAAATTACTCAAACAGCTTAACAAGCCCAATAGAGTGGTAGGCCATATAAACTCTGAGCAAGTTGTAAAGTTACAGCTATCTGCACTATGGCAATGAACGGCTGCCCAGTCCCTGTGGGAATCTGAGAAGAGTCTCTATTTCAGTAAAAATAAAAGTGGGTGCAGGTCAAAGCAGTTATTTCTGAAACTGGTGTGCCATGACCCCAAACCATGTTATGTTTCCATGTTATGTTTATCATAACATGGAAAGTTAGGATGAAATCAGTTCAGGAGAATCCTAGACTGGAGATCCTTTTGGTGATTTTTCTCTATTGATGGATTTTTTTTTTAACCTGCTACCAACACTTACGGCGTCAGGGGCTTCTCATTAAACTAGACTCCCATTCTACTTGCACACTTCCTGACAGTCCCTTCCCTTCTACTGGTGTCCCCTCCAACATAATAAACATGGTTAGACACTTTAAATGACAGCAGTCTTTGACATAGAGTACAATATCAGCAAAAATTATGCAAAGTATAGACAAACTAAGGTGTTCAAGAATAGCTTGAATCTTGGCAGGGCTTTGTGAGATATGCTGTGAAGGAAACTTGAATAGCTGATCAGTGGTATAATAGATGACATTTGAGTTCCTTCCAGTACTAAGCATCTATATTTCTAAGTAATAACAGATCAAATGCCCTATAAATGGGAAAACAAAACAAAACACAGTAGAATAAACATGGGTCTTTGAAATCAAGCAGACTTGGATTCCAGACTGAACTCTGCCACTTACCAGCAATATAACCTTGGGCAAGTTACTTAGCCTCTCTGTAAATCAATAGCAGGCTAAGTGATAAGTGTGCTATAAACAATATCACATTTGATCTTCACAACAACCCTGTGAATTTGTTATCTCCATTTTAAAGATAATGAAACTGAGGTTCAGTGAGTTTAAGTAAACTTGCTCAAGGTTATACATGGTTAATGGTAGAATCTAGATTCAAATCATAATCTATATGGTTCCAAAATCTATTCTTACCATTACTTCCATCACACTATAGTCCTTTCAGTCTAACCTAAACCTGAACTATTGTCTTCATTGTCTCTCCAGCCACTAAGAAATAAAGTTTGGGCCACATAGCTAACCATAACAGAACTGTATAATCCCACTGACAATGAGGAAGCCAATAACAACTTAGATGCCTGGTCAAGAAATGCTTAGAAACCAAACATGGAAATCTCATTTTTTCACACCACGTTTGTTAACACTGTCACCATGATAATATATGTAACTGAAGAGAAATAAATGTTCCAACCCTAAGGACAAGAATGAAAGTTGTAACAAGAATGCAAAGGGCAGCATAAGACATATATCTTACACAGTCAATTTTGACTTGATTTTTCTACTAGGGCTGCTGATGCATTTTTTCTTGCAAATTAGTGCAATATTACTGATCATAACATTAGATGATACAGTTTAGCTGTGGGCAACAGAAGCAGGCAGTTCAGCCTGGTGTGGAGCAATCAGAAATGGGATGCTTTGTTTTCAAGAAAATGTCATGCTGGGACTTTGAGTAGCAGTAAAATTTGAGTTACCATATGATTTTGGGGCTAGGAAGTTTGGTAAGACCATCCTAGTAGTTAGAGTTAGCACAATTAGAAGCTCAAGAAGCTGAAGAGGTAAGACCGAGATAAAGAAATATACAAACACCACAAATCAGAGCAGCCAATTGGGTCATAAGTTTGGGTAGAGCAAATGGGAGGAAGTCCATACAAAAATTATGAATCAGGGCACCTAGCTTGAACCTGATACTCTCACATACTTTCTTTCACAGAAAGAATACACTAACTATCCTAAGCTAGCAGCAAAAGAGTAATTATGTCTGGCTAGCAAGGGCTCTCAAAGGTGCTGGGCAGCCTGAAAAGTGATAAGCAAAAAAGTCAGAGGGGCAACTAGCTGGTAGATGGGAGAAAGTACAAGAATGGGATTTGGCCATCTAGCACTAGGATCTCAAACTGACTGTGTTCAAAGGTATGACTGAGGAAACATATGCCAGAAACTTAGTCCAATGGCCGGCACATAGCAAGAGCTCCATGCATTTCTTAAAGTCCCACAAAAGGGGTTGTGCCGAAAAGCCAAAGGATGAAAGTCTTCAAGTGTATACAAAGTGATCTTTCTAGCCACACACCTGTATAACAACATTTTCAACAGAATCATTTTTTTCAACATCTGGTGAATGAACAATGAAGGTAAATTAATGATCAAAGGTAACCTCAAAATAGCTTATTTTGGAAGCATAAATGTACACTAATTATTATAAAAGTCACCAGCCAATGACATATGCGCTCCATTGACTGATAAGCTTTTTGATGCCATCAGAAGGAAAAAGAACTTTGGTAAATACTATAGCCAATTATTAATACTTTCAATTTCTGTATAATCCTGGCACATTCTTAAGTGGTCCATAAAAGTAAGGAGCAGCAGTGTCACAATCTTTACACAGTCAATTTTATCTATAATTTGGGAATACTGGCACATGAATAGTTCTGTTCAAACTCTTCAAACTGTTGAAATATTTATTACCTTTTGTCTCAGATTATGTACTTGATAGAGGTAAGCCAGGGCTATAGAGATACATATATAGTCAGAACACTTGAAATGGAGGCCTGGTTCTACCACTTACTAGGTGAGTAACATCTGACTGGGCCTCAGCTCCCTCATCCACATAACAAAAGGTAATAATACCTAGTGTAGGCGTTATTCATCTTTATATCCATCATGGGCCTGAAAATTCTGGTAGACAAATAGCGAGCAGATGCCAAAGAAACATTTGTTGCTTGGTGATAAGACTTTAAGGAAAATATAGTATTTTTGACCCTGGAATTTTGCATTGCTAGGAAAACATATTACAAATAAAGTATTAATAATCCTATAATTGTCACTCACAGTCAAAATCATTTTGTTGAAATAGATTGCTTTGGTCTGATTGAAGAGTCATCTTTGAATTGGCATCACTTGACCCAGAAAACAGATAACGGTATACCACAGTGTCTGTGCATTTTTACCTTTCTAAAGGGCATGTATAAATACAGTAGTCCCCCCACCCGCTTATGTGCAGTTTTGCTATCTGTGGTCTGTTTCCTGCAGTCAACCACAATCTGAAAATATTAAACAAAAAATTCCAGAAATAAACAATTCATAAGTTTTAAATTGCATACTGTTCTGAGTAGCGTGATGAAATCTCACACTGTCTTGCTGCATCCCACCTGGGATATGAATCATTCCTTTGCCCAGCATATCCACACTGTATATACTACTCACCCGTTAATCACTTAGTCTCTCAGTTATCAGATCTACTGTCATAGTATCACAGTGCCTTGTATTCATGTAACCTTTATTTTACTTACCAATGGCTCTAAAGTGCAAGAGTAGTGGTGCTAGCAATTCACATATGCCAAAGAGGAGTCAGAAAGTGCTTCCTTTAAGTGAAAAGGTGAAAGTTCTTAATAAGGAAAGAGAAAAAAATCATATGCTGAGGTTGCTAAGATCTAAGGTAAGGACAAATTTATCTGTGAAACTGAACAGTATATCATTGTATTCTATTTTATTATTAGGTTATTGTTGATAATCTCTTATTGTGCCCTGCATATAAATTAAAACTGATCATAGATGTGCACGTATAGGAAAAATGTGGTATATACAGGGTTTAGTACTATTTGACTGAACTAAGACTTGAGATTTCAGGCATCCACTAGGGGTCTTGAATGCATGCCCATGGATAAGGAGGGACTACTATATCATATGCCAAACATTTATATATGTTTAAAAGATGAAATTAAACTAATTACCACAGACTAGAAACAAGACCTAGAGCCTCATAACATAATGTACAAAATGTCCAGAACACATATAAAATTACTTGGCATAAAAGGAACTAAACGGCCTGGCATGGTGGCTCATGCATGTAATCCCAGCACATTGGGAGGCTGAGGCAGGTGGATCACCTAAGGCCAGGAGTTCAAGACCAGCCTGGCCGACATGGCGAAACCCTGTCTCTACTAAAAATACAAAAATTAGCCAGGTGTGGTGGGGGGTGCCTGTAATCCAGCTACTCAGGAGGCTGAGGCAGGATATTCGCTTGAACTCAGGAGGCAGAGGTTGCAGTAAGTCAAGATCACGCCATTGCACTCCAGCCCGGGCGACAGAGCAAGACTCCCTCAAAAAAAAAAAAAAAAAAAAAAAAACCTGGCTGGAAAAATGTCATATTACCTAAAGGAGAATAAAAATTTGAATGGCTGTGGATTTTTCATAAGAAACCACAGAGGCAAGAAAGAAGTTGTACATTATTAAAGTGATGACAAAAAAACTATTAACCCAGAATTCTGTATCCAGTGAAATATCTTTCAGAAATGAAGATGAAATTAAAAAGAAAAACATTTCCATATAATTGAAAACTAAGAGAATTCATAGCCACTGAAATGCTCTAAAGGAAGTTCTTCATATAGTAGGAAAATATCAGAAGGAAAATCTGAAAATAAGAACTAAAGAAAGAGCAACAGAAAAGATAAATATCCAAATAAATGAAATAGTCTACACTTACAGTCTTGAGGTCTTTAAAATGTTTTACCATTAAATACAAACATAATAATTTCTGATGGGATTTTACAATATATTCATATAAAACAACTATTATACAATATAAAAGGGGGGTGGAAAGGGGACTTACATAATAGAAGATTTCTGCATTCAGGTTAAATACAAATTGTAAGAAGACTGTCCGGGCACAGTGGCTGACACCTGTAACCTCAGTGCTTTGGGAGGATGAAGTGGGCAGATCACTTGAGGTCAAGAGCAGCCTAGCCAACATGGTGACACCCCATCTGTACTAAAAAAAAATACAAAAAAAATTAGCCTGGCATGGTGGCACACACCTGTAATCACAGCTACTCGGGAGGCTGAGACAGGAGAATCACTGGAACCTGGGAGGCAGAGGTTGTAGTGAGCCAAGATCGCGCCACTGCACTCTAGCCTGGGTGACAGAGTGAGACTCCATCTCAAAAAAAAAAAAAATTGTAAGAAGATTGTAAAAAGTAAAGTGTGTATATGGTAATCCCCTAGAGCACTAAAAACTAAAAACACTAAAAAAAAAATACAAAGAGATATAGCCAAAAAAATAAAATGGAATAATAGAAAATGTTCAAATAACTCAAAGGAAAACAGGAAAGGAGAAAAAGAGGAATGAGAAACAGAAGGGAAAAAACAGAAAACAAATCATAAAATGATAGATTTAGATCCAAACATATCAATAATGACATTAAATGTAAATGGTCTAACAATCCAATTAAAAGATAGATATTATAAACTACAGGATGTCTATAAGAGATCTATCTCCCATGTACTGATATAGGTATGTTTAAAATACAAAGATATAGAAGGACGTCAGTGAAAATGGCAGAGTAAAGAACTGACATCATAGAAGCAGAGAGTAGAATAGTTGTTACCAGACACTGGGGAGGGGAAAAGGGAGGAGACGAAGGGGGAGAGGTTAATCAACAGGTATAAAGTTATAATTACATAGGAGGAATAAATTCTGATGTTCTATTGCACAGTAGGATGATGATGATGGTTAACAGTAAGATATGGTATATTACAAAACAGCTAAAAGAGAAGCTTTTGAATGTTCTTACCACAAAGAAATGGTAAGTGCATGAGGTGATGGCTATGCTAAATACCCTGATTTGATCATTACATAACATATATCTCTAGCGAAACATTAAATTGTACCCCATAAATATGTACAATTACAATGCATCAATTAAAAAAATTGCTCTATATACCTACTATGTGTCCACAAAAATTTAAAATTAAAAAAACAAGTTAATACCAAAAAAATTGGTCTCCATAAAAGCAATAAAATACTGGCAAAAAACTGCGAGAATTACATTTTTTTTTTTTTTTTTTTTTTT
>NW_026652282.1:114620816-114623870 GCF_009828535.3 Hylobates moloch
CACTGCAACCTGCAACCTCTGCCTCCCAGGTTAAAGCGATTCTCCTGCCTCAGCCTCCCAAGTAGCTGGGACTTCAGGCACGTGCCACCACGCCAAGCTACTTTTTTATATTTTTAGTAGAGACGGGGTTTCACCGTGTTAGCCAGGCTGGTCTCGATCTCCTGACCTCACGATCTCCCTGCCTCAGCCTCCCGAAGTGTTGGGATTACAGGCATGACCCACTGTGCCTGGCACAAATTACATTTTTATGAATTCTGGAAATTAATGGAAGGCTTGAAGCAACCCAGGGAGCAGTTATTCAAGTAAAATGGCTGTATCTTTGTAAGAATAGTGAATTTTGTGAAATTTTAACTTGTTCTAGGTCCATCTCCTGCTCTCCAGCTCTGTAGTAGCCTTGAAAAATAACAGCCTGCATTCCTGGTGCAGCCTGACAGCCACCTTAAGGAGTAGAATGGAAGTGGAGCTCTCACAAAGTGTCATTCTCAAATAATTGTCATTATGTGACCCATTGGGAGGTTATCTGGAAGATGCAACTTACAAGGCTGTTTGCATTTGACCTGATTTGGAAAGTACCCACTACAAAAAGCATTTTCTTGGGGAGGAGGGAGGGTGGGGAATTAGTCAAAGAGTATTACTGACAAGGCTCTGTGACTGCCTGAAGTGGTGGATACAGCTGGGGCAAAGAATAAACAAAAAGCTTAACAGGAAAAACGGGAAAAGAAGATATCCACAGGGGCTTCGGAAGATATCCACAGGGGCTTTGGAAATCTTGGACATATTCATGGAAATACAGAAGATCATGTACACATGTAGGGCTGTGCTCATCCTCGGGAAAGACCTGAGAAGGCACAAAGGTCTTACTTATGGTTGACCTTGAGATTCTGCACAAGTAAGAAATGATGCCTAAGGCAGAGTTGTCAACTGCCTAACTGTTGAAAAGATGCCCCAATATACACACAGAGCCCCTCAGCAAACATTGGAAAATTTGTTCATTCCAAGCATTTAAGGAAAATCTCTGTCCAATCATTTGCTGACCACTAAGCTAACTAGACTTCAGTGGCCACACACAGACATTACAGAGTTCACTCAGAAAACTCACTAAACAAATAAATACAATTAAAACAAGTAGCAACAGCAGCAACAAACACTGGGAAGGGAAAGAATCTGATTTCCAGAGTTACCACATTATATTATTTAAAACGCCCAATTTTTAACCAAAAAACCCACAAAAGACATGCAAAGAAACAAGAAATTATAGCTCATACACAGAAGGGAAAAGTAATCAATAGAAACTGTTCCTGAGTATGCACAGACATTAGACATACTGGACAAAGACTCTGAATCAGCTATTTTAAATATATTCAAAGAGCTAAAGAAAACCACATCTAAAGAACTAAAGGTAAGTATCAGAATAATGTTTCACCATGTCAAAAATATAAAGCAATACTTTTTTTAAAGAAAAACTAAATAGAAATTCTGGAGCTTAAAAGTGAAATAACTAGAATTTAAAAATTCTCTAGAGGGGCTCAAGAGCAGATTTGAGCAGGCAGAATAAAGAACCAGCGAATTTGAAGATACATCAATTGAGATCATTTGGTTGGGGAAAGGAAAGAAAAAAGAATGAAGAAAAACGAACAGCTTCAGAGACCTGTAGAATATCATTAAGCATACCAACAAAAACATAATTGTTGTCCAAGAAGAAGAGAGAGAAAAACGTGCAGAAAGAATATCTGAAGAAATAATGGCCAAAAACTTCCCAAATTCGATTTTTTTAAAAAAATCAATCTACACATCCAAGAAACTCAACAAATTCTTGGGAAAAACTCAAAGATATCCACACCTAGACACATCATAATGAAACCTTTGAAAAACAAAGACAAACAGAAAACCTGGAAAGCAGCAAAAAAGAACTGATTCATGCACCAGGAATCCTCAATAAAATTAACAGCTGATTTCTTATCAGAAATCATGAAGGCCAGGAGATGGTGGATTAATATGTTCAAATTGCTGAGAATACCTGTCAAACAGTCTATATCTATCAAAACTATGCCTCTAATGAAGGGGAAATGTAGAGTAACTGCTTTATGGATACAAGATTCCACTTTGGGGTGATGAAAATGTTTTGGGAGTACATAGAGGTGGTGGTTGAACAACACTGTGAATGTACTAAATATCACTGAATTGTTCACTTTAAAATGGGTTTTATTGTATATGAATTTCACCTAGGTAAAAAGATGAAGGGGAAATCAAGACATTCCCAGATAAACAAAAACTGAGAGAATTTGTTACTAGCTGACTTGTGCTACAAGAAAAATAAAAGGAAGTCCTTCAGGCTGAAATGTAAGGATATTAGATAGTGACTCTAATTCACATGAAGAAATAAAGAACACAGATAACAGTCATTATATAGGTAAATATAAAAGACAATATAAATGTAGTTTTGTGTGTAACCCCTTTTTTCTTTCTCCTGATTTAAAAACAATTATGTACAGCAAAACTTATAAATCTATGTTTATGGGCACATGATATATACACATGTAATTTGTGACAACAACAGCATAAAGGAGAGGGAGTAACCGTGCTATATAGAATCAAAGTTTTTAGGCCGGACATGGTGGCTCACACCTGTAATCCCAGCACTTTGGGAGGCCAAGGCAGTTGGATCACTTGAGGTCAGGAGCTCGAGAACAGCCTGCCCAACCTGGTGAAACCCTGTCTCTACCAAAAATACAAAAATTAGCTGGGCGTGGTGGCACACACCTGTTGTCCCAGCTATTCAGGAGGCTAAGGCAGGAGAATTGTTTGAACCTGGGAGGCAGAGGTTGCAGTGAGCTGAGATCACGCCACTGCACTCCAGCCTAGGCAACAGAGTGAGACGCCATCTCAAAGAAAAAAAAAATTAGCTGGGCATGGTGGCGCATACTTGTAATCCCAGCTACTCGGGAGGTTGAAGAGGGAGGATCCCTTGAACCCAGGAGACGGAGGTTGCAGTGACCGAGATCATGCCATTGCACTCCAGCCTGGGCAACAAGAGCAAAACTCCATCTCAAAAAA
>NW_026652282.1:114623880-114625059 GCF_009828535.3 Hylobates moloch
TGATGAAAATGTTTTGGGAGTACATAGAGGTGGTGGTTGAACAACACTGTGAATGTACTAAATATCACTGAATTGTTCACTTTAAAATGGGTTTTATTGTATATGAATTTCACCTAGGTAAAAAGATGAAGGGGAAATCAAGACATTCCCAGATAAACAAAAACTGAGAGAATTTGTTACTAGCTGACTTGTGCTACAAGAAAAATAAAAGGAAGTCCTTCAGGCTGAAATGTAAGGATATTAGATAGTGACTCTAATTCACATGAAGAAATAAAGAACACAGATAACAGTCATTATATAGGTAAATATAAAAGACAATATAAATGTAGTTTTGTGTGTAACCCCTTTTTTCTTTCTCCTGATTTAAAAACAATTATGTACAGCAAAACTTATAAATCTATGTTTATGGGCACATGATATATACACATGTAATTTGTGACAACAACAGCATAAAGGAGAGGGAGTAACCGTGCTATATAGAATCAAAGTTTTTAGGCCGGACATGGTGGCTCACACCTGTAATCCCAGCACTTTGGGAGGCCAAGGCAGTTGGATCACTTGAGGTCAGGAGCTCGAGAACAGCCTGCCCAACCTGGTGAAACCCTGTCTCTACCAAAAATACAAAAATTAGCTGGGCGTGGTGGCACACACCTGTTGTCCCAGCTATTCAGGAGGCTAAGGCAGGAGAATTGTTTGAACCTGGGAGGCAGAGGTTGCAGTGAGCTGAGATCACGCCACTGCACTCCAGCCTAGGCAACAGAGTGAGACGCCATCTCAAAGAAAAAAAAAATTAGCTGGGCATGGTGGCGCATACTTGTAATCCCAGCTACTCGGGAGGTTGAAGAGGGAGGATCCCTTGAACCCAGGAGACGGAGGTTGCAGTGACCGAGATCATGCCATTGCACTCCAGCCTGGGCAACAAGAGCAAAACTCCATCTAAAAAAAAAAAAAAAAAAAAAAAAAAGAACAACCAAAGTTTTTATATTTATTAAATTTACTTGGTATTAACCTGAACTAAATAAATTGTCGTAAGCTGAGAACTTAATTGTAGTGCTGACAGCAAGCATTAAAAAATAACACAAAAATATATAGTTAAAAATGATGACGGCCGGGCGCGGTGGCTCACGCCTGTAATCCCAGCACTTTGGGAGGCCGAGGCGGGCGGATCATGAGGTCAGG
>NW_026652282.1:114625133-114633592 GCF_009828535.3 Hylobates moloch
AAAAAAAAAAAAAAAAAAAAAAAAAAAAAAAAAAAAAAAATGATGACAAGAAAATTAAAATGGCACAGTAGAAACTATTTTTAATTTTTATTTATTTATTTTTAATTTTTTTTCAAGATGGAGTCTCGCTCTGTTGCTCAGTCTGGAGTACAGTGGCACAATCTAGGCTCACTGCAACCTCCACCTCCTGGGTTCAAGCCATTCTCCTGCCTCAGCCTCCAGAGTAGCTGGGACTACAGGTGAGCACCACCACACCCAGCTAATTTTTGTATTTTTAGTAGAGATGGGGTTTCACCATGTTGACCAGGCTGATCTTGAACTCCTGATCTCAGGTGATCCACCTGCCTCAGCCTCCCAAAGTGCTGGGATTATAGGTGTGAGCCACTGCGCCTGGCCCGAAAGGATCTTTTTAAAATGGACAATGCAGGAACAGTGGAACAAGAAAAAACATAAAACATATGGAAAACAAACTAAAAATGGCAGATGGAAATCCTACTTTATCAGTAATTACATTAAATGGGAATTTATTAAAGTCTCCAATTAATCTCACTTCTATGTGGAATCTGAAAACGTTGAACTCATAGATGCAAAATCAAATGACAGTTATGAGAGCCTGGGGTGGGGGAGTGGGGAAAAGGGAGATGTCTGTCAAAGCGTATAAAGATTCAGTTAGATAGGAGAAAGAACTTTTTGAGATCTGTTGCACAGCATGGTGTCTACAGTTAGTAATTATTATATTTTTCAAAATTGCTTTTTTTATTATTATTATACTTTAAGTTTTAGGGTACATGTGCACAATGTGCAGGTTTGTTACATATGTGTACATGTGCCATGTTGGTGTGCTGCACCCATTAACTCGTCATTTAGCATTAGGTATACCTCCTAATGCTATCCTTCCCCCCTACCCCCACCCCACAACAGTCCCCGGAGTGTGATGTTCCCCTTCCTGTGTCCATGAGTTCTCATTGTTCAATTCCCACCTATGAGTGTGAACATGCGGTGTTTGGTTTTTTGTCCTTGCAATAGTTTGCTGAGAATGATGGTTTCCAGTTTCATCCATGTCCCTACAAAGGACATGAACTCATCATTGTTTATGGCTGCATACTATTCCATGGTGTAGAGGTGCCACATTTTCTTAATCCAGTCTATCGTTGTTGGACATTCGGGTTGGTTCCAAGTCTTTGCTATTGTGAATAGTGCCACAATAAACATACGTGTGCATGTGTCTTTATAGCAGCATGATTTATAATCCTTTGGGTATATACCCAGTAATGAGATGGCTGGGTCAAATGGTATTTCTAGTTCTAGATCCCTGAGGAATCGCCACACTGACTTCCACAATGGTTGAACTAGTTTACAGTCCCACCAACAGTGTAAAAGTGTTCCTATTTCTCCACATCCTCTCCAGCACCTGTTGTTTCCTGACTTTTTAATGATGGCCATTCTAACTGGTGTGAGATGGTATCTCATTGTGGTTTTGATTTGCATTTCTCTGATGGCCAGTGATGATGAGCATTTTTTCATGTGTTTTTTGGCTGCATAAATGTCTTCTTTTGAGAAGTGTCTGTTCATATCCTTCGCCCACTTTTTGATGGTGTTGTTTGTTTTTTTCTTGTAAATTTGTTTGAGTTCATTGTAGATTCTGGATATTAGCCCTTTGTCAGATGAGTAGGTTGTGAATCAAAATTGCTTTAAGAATAGATTTTAAATGTTCTTACCAGAAAAAAAAATACATAAGTAGATGAGGTGATAGATATGTTAACTGGCTTCATTTAATCATTCCACAATGTGTACATATATTGAAACATTATGTTATATTCCATAAATATATACAACATTTGTCAATTAAAAATATAAATAAATAAAGTAACTGAATTAAAATTGGATAGGGAAACAACAACAATAAAAACCCACGTCCAACTAAAAAGACAAAATGATCCAATTATCTGCTGTCAACAAGAGACACATTTTAGATTCAAAGGCACAAATAGGTTGAAAATAAAAGGTTGGAAGAAAACATATAGATATACCATGAAAACAGTAACCAAAAGGAGAGCTAAAGTGGCTATACTAATACCAGACCAAAACGTTACTAGAGACAAAAAAACATTTTATAATAGTAAAGGTTTATTCCATCAAAAAGATAACAATTATAAGCATATATGAATTTGATAACGGAGCCCCAAAATACATGAAGAAAAGTTGGCAGAATTGAAGAAAGAAATAGACAATTCAACAGTAATAGTTGGAGACTTCAACACTTCCCTTTCAATAATGCATAGTATAACTAGACAAAGATCAGCAAGGAAACAGAAGACTTGCACAACACTATAAACCAAATAGACCTAGCAAACATCTATAGAAAACTTCTTCCAACAAGAGCAGAACACATATTCTCCAGTGAACATCAAGCATTCTCCACGGCAGACCAAAAGTCAGAACACAAAACAATTTTAAATAAATTTTAAAGAATTAAAATGACACTCGAGATGTTTTCTAACCATGGTAGAATGAAATTAGAAATCAATAACAGAAGGGAATTTAATAAACTCACAAACATGGAAATTAAAAGAAAAAAGAAAAAAATAATATACTATGCAAATACTAATCAAAAGAAAGCTGGGCTAGCTATATTAAAATCAGACAAAGTAGACTACAGAGCAAAAAGAATTATCAGGGATAGAGAAGGACATTACATAACGATAAAAGAGTCAATCCACAAAGAAAGTAAAACAATCCTAAACGTGTATGCACCTAACGACAGAGCTTCAAAATTCATACAGACTTTACATAGTAAAGATGTAATCTTCCCAAATTGATCTACATTAACACGACTGATCTAATTAACACAATTCCTATCAAAATCCTTGCAAGATAATTTGCATATACAGACAAACTGATCCTAAAATTCCTGTGGAAATCCAAAATATCCAGAATAACCAAAACAATTTTGAAAAAGAAGAATAAAATTGGAGGAATCCTACTGCACAATTTTAAGTCCTGTTGGAAAGCTCCAGTACTGTAAAGATTAGACAGCATGGTGTTGCTAAAGGGATAGATATATACATTCCCAGAATACAACTGAGAGTCCAGAAATATGCCCACACAAATAGGGGAAAATGAGTTTAATAAAGACTTAAAAAGGCAATTCAGTGGAGCAAAGATTCAACAATAGTGTTGAAAAATTCCTTGTGAAAAAATAATAAATCTCTCCCTAAAATCAAACCTTTTCCAGAAATTAATTCAAATGTAAAATGTAAAACTACAATTTTGGGGGCTGGGCGTGGTGGCTCACGCCTGTAATCCCAGCACTTTGGGAGGCTGAGGCGGGCAGATCACCTGAGGTCAGGAGTTTGAGACCAGCCTGGCCGACATGCGAAACTCCATCTCTACTAAAAGTAGAAAAATTAGTTGGGCGTGGTGGTGCATGCCTGTAATCCCAGCTACTCAGGAGGCTGAGGCAGGAGAATCGCTTGAACCTGGGAGACGGAGGTTACAGTGAGCTGAGACCGTGCCACTGCACTCCAGCCTGGGCAACAAAAGCGAGACTCCATCTCAAAATAAAAAAAAAAACTATACAATTTTTGAAAGAAAACATAGGAGACATTTTTTGACCTGGGGTTAGGCAAAGAGTGATTTTACATGACACCAAGAGCACAATCCATAACAACAATTATAATTTGGAAGACTTCATCACAATTAAAAACTTTCGCTCTGTGAAAGACATTTATAGGACAATGAAAAGATAAGCTACAGACTGGAAGAAAATATTTGCAAATCATACATTCCACAAAGGACTTATACCCATAACATATAAAGAACTATCATGTGATGGATCTCCAAAGGCATACTGAGTGAAAAAAAAGCCAATCTCAAAAGGTTACTGTATAATTCCATTTATACAATGTTCTCAAAGTTAAAAAAGATTATAGTGATACAGAATAGACCAGTGGTTACTAGGGATTAGGTTTGAGGGAAGAGTGTGACTGTTAAGGGGTAACATGAGGGAGTTTATTTGTGGTGATGAAACAGCTCTATATCCTGACTATCATGATGTGTACTTGCATCTACACATTTAATAAGATTTAACAAAATACATTTTTAAAGTGCATGTAAAATCTAGGCCTGTATCTGACTTAGTAGTATTGTGCCAATGTCAATTTCCTGGTTTTAACAATATATATGGTTTTGTGAGATATTATCACTGGGGGAAGCTAGGCAAAGGACACGTGAGAATTCTCGGCACTATTTTTACAATTTCTTGTGAGTCACAAACTATTTCAAAATAAAAAGTTATATTTAAAAACTCAACTGTAGGCTGGGTGTGGTGGCTCACACCTGTAATCCCAGCACTTTGGGAGGCTGAGGCAGGCGGATCACCTGAGGTTGGCAGTTCAAGACCAGCCTGACCAACATGGAGAAACCCTATCTCTACTAAAAATACAAAATTAACTAGGTGTGTTGATGCATGTCTCTAATCCCAGCTACTCAGGAGGCTGAGACAGGAGACTTGCTTGAACCCAAGAGGTGGAGGCTGTAGTGAGCTGAGATTGCGCCATTGCACTCTGTCTCAAAAAAAAAAAAAAAAACTCAACTGTAAAAAAATAAACAATCCAATTTAAAAATGGGCAAAAGATTTGAACAGACACTTTGCCAAACAGGATATGTAGATGGCCAACACACTTGAGAAGATGTTCAACATCACTAGCCATTAGGGGAGTACAAATTAAAACATCTATTAACTCATTTAATTTTACAGTAATCTTATGAAGTAAATACCATCATTTTCCCCATTTTACACACAAGTGATATACACTGAGGTTAAGCGATTTATCTAAAATGACAGAGCTGGCTGGGCAGGGAGGCTCATGCCTGTAATCCCAGCACTTTGGGAGGTCAAGGCAGGTGAATCACCTGAGGTCAGTTCAAGACCAGCCTGGCCAACATGGCAAAACCCCATATCTACTAAAAATACAAAAATTAGCCAGGCGTAGTGGTACGTGCCTATAGTCCCAGCTACTCAGGAGGCTGAGGCAGGAGAATTCCTTGAACCTGGGAGGCAGACATTGCAGTGAGCGGAGATCGCACCACTGCACTCCAGCCTGGGTGATGGAGTGAGCCTCCATCTCAAAAATAATAAATAAATAAATAAATAAATAAAATAAAATGACAGAGCTTACTACTGGTGAGGCTGGGGTGAAAGTCAGCTTCAGTCTAACATCAGTCTCTGCTGTTAACCATGAAACTACAGTGTGCTCTATTCTATGGCTACTAGATCTTTAGAAGACACTCTACCCATGAATGAACCTACCTGAGGTACTCATTAACTGATATTTTATGGAGAAATCCCTTACAATTCAGGAAGATAAATTCACACACCCAATTAGTCAGAAAGAGACAAAAAGAGAAAGCGAAAGATCTACCTGTCATAATTTATACCACACTTTCCTACATACCGTACTGATTAACACAGGTTGCTGGTCTCTCTCCACTCATTTTTTTTGTTCCCCTTGCATAAATCCATATGATACTTGCCATATAAATATAGGCAAAAGTGAGCTTTTATCATTCACAAAATTGCCAAAGGAAGTTTGAGTTTCTTACAGTAGCTAAAGAAGGAGGAATTTTTGAACTTGTTTGCTGGTATTAAAATTAATTTCTAAAGGCATGCAGGACAATGGTACTAAAAAGATTATTAATTTATGCGGCCTTGATTTGTGTTTGTTCCTACCACATTGCCTTTGCCTGTATTCAGAATAGTTAATGAAAACTCACACACTCCAAAGTGCTGAGCAAAGACAAAAGGAAAATAATACAAAATCTCTCCTTGGGGAAAAGAAAGAATAGATGTTACAGAAGACCACGTTTAATTATTGTTTTAAAAATAAAATTGGCCAGAAAAATTAATTGGGTGGTGCCATTTAAACTGTACTGTCTCTGCAAGGTCTAATTTTACTTTTAGAAGAAAACAGAGCCAGATATGTTTTTTCAGGAGGGAAATGTATCCTGCAGGTTTTTATAGTTAGGATGTCTTACGATCATCTCTTCTTATGTGTTTAAAATAAGTCCTAAAATGAAGGTGTGCTTTCATGAAATAGATAGGGAATGAGCTTGATTAGAGGCTAGAGGATGTATAAGGGCATGAACACATATATAAGGTTCATGGTTAAACAACTCTGGACATGTTCACTGACTATCTCCAAACCGATGTTAACATACGATATAAGGTCCATAATTTGATAATTGAACAGCAGAAGTGCATCAGTGACAAGGAAGGAGGAGGGAGGGTCTGATTAAAATCGAGAGAAGAGTATATGATACATTGGCTATTCATTCAACAAACAGACGCTGAGCACTTGTTAAGCACCAGGCACTGTACTAAGGGGAAAAGATACAGACAGGGCCACAACCCAGCCACCAACTGCTACTAGGAGCCTGCAATCCAGTATGGGAGGGAGATCCCAGATCATCTGGGGGAAATTCAAGTGGCCCCATGTGACTAGAGTTAGTAACGCATATAACAAAGGATGGGGGACTATCAAAACAGAAGCTAGAGGAATATGCACTGACTGCCTATTAAAAGGCTTTGTATGCCATGCCAAGGAGTTTCATATTTTTTGTTTAAACACAAATAATCCATGTTTACTACAGAAAAATTTTAAACTACGGAGAAGCAAAACAAAGAAATGCAATCAGCTTTAATTTTACCACCTAAAGCTGTTCACTCCCTGTGTGTGTCTGTGTCTGTCTGTGTGTCTGTCTCTGGGTGTGTGTGTCTTTGTGTCTGTATGTCTCACTCTCTCAATAAATGATAGGCGGATAGAAAAAATAGATATCAAAAGAAATTCATGTATACTCACACACAGTTTTTTCCACTTAAATACATATCATGGATATTTATTCATGTCATTAAATCTTCTCAACATCTTTTCAATAGCTCCATAGTATTCCATCATATTGCTGTTTCATAATTTAACCAGTCTTTTCTTGATTGTTGTTTTCTATTTTTTGCAATATGGTAGTAGTAATTTTTGAAATGTAATTGTATTTGCATCCAAATTGTATTTGTGGCAGCTGTTGTCCAAAACATGGCAGATGCAGACTACACAAGGGTGGAAATGGTAAAAAAGAGAAGGAAGAAGAGGAGATCACTGAGAAATGAATAAGAGAGTAGTCAGACAGTACATGGAGAAAAAAGCAGATTCACGTAAGGTGCTCCCTAGTAGAGAGAGAGTACTAAGAGAGAGGAAAGTGTCTGTCCAGGCTGTGGACCCTGGTAAGTTATGCATTCAACAAAATTTTATCGAACACCTACTCAAGGTATATGGATAAACCTAGACCCTGGGTCCTAGAGTTACCTGACCAAGATTTCCAACATGATTCCTATGCAAGCTATAGTCAGGCAATGGTCCCCTTGAGGCATCTGACCCTTGAGAAAGAAAGAATAAAGTGGGCATGATAGCTAGATGATCAACCACATTCTCCAAGTTCTATTTCCATATTTTAAATAATCAGAAAGCCACGTATCAGGACTGTATTATTTCAGCCTCCAAAGAAATGTCTAAACTGAATTACGATTTAATATTACACACTCAACCCTTATGTAGAAGGTCAATACAGGAATTATCCATTTTAACAGGGTTATTGTTCCTTTGCAAAACTATAGTTGAAGGTGTCTACTATTACCTATTATCTTTCACATGAGGGACCATATAATAAATATCAGGATAAAATTTGTCTGGGGGAAAAGAATACATATTTTTCTGCTGCAATGATAAAAACATGCAAGCCAATATATTTTCCTGTTTACTTTTGCTGCTAGGAAACAGACTTGGATTGACTTATCTAGATATTTCATGGCATCCATGCTTTTTGGTTCCTTAGTTGGTATCCTTGATTTTTAAAATGTAAAGGCCCTACATTTTACAGTGTTTAATTTTGTACAGTACCTCTGATCCTTTTTGAATGTGCAAGGAATGAAAGAATCTTAAATAAATTTGGTCACTAAAAGCTGTTTTGTAACAATTGGCCCACATGCTACTAAAAATTGGCTTGATGGTTGTCAGTATCTGCGTTGGGAGCTGTGAGATTTGATATTCATAGTTGATAGTTTTGATTTTGGTATAATTAAATAGTCTCCATATGATTAGTGCCTTGAAATGTGCCATTCTAATTTGTTTTCACAGCAGACAAATGTACACAGACAGTGCCAATAATACAGCATCTCATGATGTCTGAACTTCTAAAATAATCTATAATCCCCATATTCAATGAAGAGAACCATGAGCCATCCTTTTTCTGCACAGAAAGCAATAAACAATGGAATGAATTAATCCCAAAATTGCATAAAAATTATCTTCTCTCTTCTCTACCACTGACCTGGAGAGGGATGACTTATAGGGAAAATTACTTAAAACCCTTCACTGGCTCTCTACTTCCTTCAGGATACAGTACAATTG
>NW_026652282.1:114633602-114638782 GCF_009828535.3 Hylobates moloch
GCTTGTTCACTCTGATGATAGTTTCTTTTGCTGTGTGGAAGCTCTTTAGTTTGATTAGATCCCATTTGCTAATTTTGGCTTTTGTTGCAGTTGGTTTTGGTGTTTTAGTCATGAAGTCTTTGCCTATGCCTATGTCCTGAATGGTATTGCCTAGGTTTTCTTCTAGGGTTTTTATGGTTTTGGGTTTTACATTTTAGTCTTTAATCCATCTTGAGTTAATTTTTGTATAAGGTGTTTGGAAGGGGTCCAGTTTCTGTTTTCTGCACATGGCTAGCCAGTTTTCCCAGCACCATTTATTATACAGGGAATCCTTTCCCCATTGCTTGTTTTTGTCAGGTTTGTCGAAGATCAGATGGTTGTAGATGTATGATGTTATTTCTGAGGTCTTTGTTCTGTTCCATTGGTCTATATATCTGTTTTGGTGCCAGTACCGTGCTGTTTTGGTTACTGTAGCCTTGTAGTATAGTTTGAAATCACGTAGCATGATGTCTCTAGCTTTGTTCTTTTTGCTTAGGATTGTTTTGGCTATGCAGGCTCTTTTTAAGTTCCACGTGAAATTTAAAGTAGTTTTTTTTTTAATTCTGCAAAGAAAGTCAATAGTAGCTTGATGGGAATAGCATTGAATCTATAAATCACTTTGGGCAGTATGGCCATTTTCATGATATTGATTCTTCCTATCCATGAGCATGAAACTTTTTCCCATTTGTTTGTGTCCTCTCTTATTTCCTTGAGCATTAAGTAGTTTGTAGTTCTTTTTGAAGAGGTTCTTCACGTCCCTTGTAAGTTGTATTCCTAGGTATTTTATTCTCTTTGTAGCAATTGTGAATGGGAGTTAACTTATGATTTGGCTGTCTGTTTGTCTGTTATTGGTGTATAAGAATGCTTGTGATTTTTGCACATTGATTTTGAATCCTGAGACTTTGCTGAATTTGCTTATCAGCTTAAGGACGTTTTGGACTGAGACGATGGGGTTTTCTAAATATATAATAATGTCATCTGCATGAGTTAATTTTTGTATGCAGTGAGAGATAGGGAATCTACCTTAATTTTTCTGCATATGGATATTCACTTTTCTCAGCACCATTCACTGAGGATACTGTTCTTTCTCCAATGTATGTTCTTGGTGCTTTTATTGAAAACTGGTTGTCTGTAAATACATGGACTTATTTCTGGGTGCTTTATTCTGTTCCACTGGTCTACATGTCTGTTTTTATGCCAATAACATGCTATTTCAGTTACCATATAGCTTGGTAGTATATTTTGAAGCCAGGTAGTGTGATACCTCCAACTTTGTTCTTTTTGCTCAGTATTGCTTTGATTATTCAGGGTCCTTTTTGGTTCCATACAATTTTTTTTTTCTATTTTCGTGAAGAGTGTCATTGGTATTTTGATAGGGATTGTATTGAATCTGTAGATTGGTTTGGTTATTATGGTCATTTTAACAATATTAAATCTTCTGATCCATGAGAATGGAATGTCTTTCCATTTTTAATGTTCTCTTCAATTTCCTTCATTTGCATTTTGTAATTTTCACTGTAGAGATCTTTCACCTCCTTGATTAAATTTATTCCTAGGTAGTTTGTGGTTTTGGTAGCTATGGTAAATGAGATTGCTTTCTCTATTCCTGAGTATGAGTAATTTATAAAAATTTATAAAGAGTAAGTTGTCCACTTTTTTTTATTATTTCATTTGAAAAGTGATAGGCCAGAAGAGAACAAAGGCAGGAAGAAGAAATGGAACCATATATATTATCAAGTCATGTTAATGAAGGATGCCTAAATAAACCACAAATAAACTACATTTTACTTCTGCCACAATGACTTAGGAAGAAAATGAACACAGGTTCTGGCTAACTTGGTAATTATTAATGGCCAGAAGCCCACACTTGAGAAAGTCTGAAACTGAACTGCAAAATAAAATCCCTAGCTATATAGGAAGATCAAGAAAACCATTTTATCATCAAAATGGATATTCAAAGGACATAATATTGCTTTAGCAAGGCAAGAATAGAGTTATTTGGGTTTTACTAAATTCATATATGTAATTATTTCCACAAAATGCTTTCAAAGTTTATCATACAGTAATCCCAAAATACATGCAATATACAGTTATTAAATATTGCTGAAATTAATGTACATAACAGTTTTGTTTCATGAAACTGGTGCGTTGTGTTATCTTAATTTTTACATAAATGAAAGAGCAGTTCCAGAAAATTGAAAATGTAATTTAGCATTCTAACAAGGACATAACAATCCTTTGAAAACAAACAGCTTTTAACTAAGTAGCATAACTTATCTACTTGGCACGTTAATCAAATAATACACTAAATAGTTTTCTTTACTACCAAATTTAACTTAAAAATTACAAGTTATCTTTGTACCCATACTTTTAATTAAAATTTCAATAGTTTTAAAAAAGTGCACTATGCAGGTTTGTCTCCTTGAAATATATAAAACTGTTCATAATAATGGCAAATTAACATTAAAATATCACTGAAAAAACATGTATCATAGGATTTTACAAAGGGCTGTGGAAAGTAATAGATTATAAGTAAGGGAAGAAATTATATTAAAATGGACTGACTTTTACTTTTTAGGATTATGATTACATCTATGATGAGTCTATATAGAGAACATTCAACATAATGCAATATTAAATATGCTGCCACCACCTTACTCTCACACTGATTAAAGGGCAAATTAAAGTGTCATGAAGTCATCCTGCTAACCTTCAGGCTAGTGCTTCTCAGACTGCAATGTGCATGCCAAACACCTGTGAATCTTATTAAAATGCCCATTCTGATTCAGTAAGTCTCAATGAGACCCGTGATTCTGCATTTGCAACAAGATCCCAAGTGGTGCTAATGCTACTGGACCACAATTTGAGTAGCAAGGCTTTAAACTATAAGAAACTTTATTCTGCAAGAAATTTTTATAACAAATATGTTTTTGACTCTAGTTTTTCATTCATAATTCCAACAATTTCAACAAAAATTTAAAATATTCATTCTAGGTGGAAATATTCTTCATTCACATTGCTGCATATTAGATACTGACTTTGGGAACACTAACCCCATATCAAACACAGAGAGGATAATAAATACTTGTTGGCTGATTCCTTAAAATAACAGATAAATTAAAATACAATTAATATACCATAAAACTCACTCTTTTAAAGTATACAATCCAGTGGTTTTTAGTATATTCAAATTTGTGCAACCACACCATTCTCTAATTTTAGAACATATTCATCATTCCAAAAAGAAATCTAATACTTGTTACTAGTCACTTCCCATTTCCCCCTAAGCCCTCTAGCTCTCAGCAACCGCCAATCAGTTTTCTGTCCCTAAGGATATAACTGTTTAACATGTAGTCTTTTGTGACTGGCTTCTTTCACATCACATAATGCTTTCAAGGTTCACCTATATTGCAGCATGTATCAGTACTTTATTCCTTTTTATGGCCAATTATATTTCATTGTATAGATGTATACAATTTGTTTATCCATTCATTAGGTGATGGACATTGAGTTGTTTCTACATTTGGCCATTAGGAATAATCCTATTATGAACATTTCTGTATACGTTCTTGGATAGATGTATATTTTTTCGTTCTTTGAAGTATATAGCTAGGAGTGGAATTGCTGGATCATATGTTAACTCTATGTTTAACTTTTTTCTTTTTTTTTTTTTTGAGACGGAGTCTCGCTCTGTCGCCCAGGCTGGAGTGCAGTGGCGCAATCTCGGCTCACTGCAAGCTCCGCCTCCCGGGTTCACGCCATTCTCCTGCCTCAGCCTCTCCGAGTAGCTGGGACCACAGGCGCCCACCACCACGCCCTGCTAATTTTTTTGTATTTTTAGTAGAGACGGGGTTTCACCGTGGTCTCGATCTCCTGACCTCGTGATCCGCCCGCCTCGGCCTCCCAAAGTGCTGGGATTACAAGCGTGAGCCACCGCGCCCAGCCTATGTTTAACTTTTTGAGGAACCACTTGTTTTCTAGAGTGCCTGCACCATTTTATATTCCCACCAGCAATGGACAAAGGTTCCAATTTGTCAACATCCTGGTCAACACTTGTTACTATTTGTTGTCTTTCTTTCTTTTTTTTTATTATTATTATACTTTAAGTTCTAGGGTACATGTGCACAACGTGGAGGTTTGCTACATATGTTCACATGTGCCATGTTCATGTGCTGCACCCATTAACTCGTCATTTACATTAGGTATATCTCCTAATGCTATCCTTCCCCCCTCCCCCCATCCCACGACAGGCCCTGGTGTGTGATGTTCCCCATCCTGTGTCCAAGTATTCTCATTGTTCAATTCCTACCTATGAGTGAGAACATACGGTGTTTGGTTTTCTGTCCTTGCAATAGTTTGCTCAGAATGATGGCTTCCAAATTCATCCATGTCCCTCAAAGGAATTGAGCTGAGTTCAATTCCTGGATATCCTTGTTAACTTTCTGTCTCATTGATCTGTCTAATGTTGGCAATGGGGTTTTAAAGTCTCCCATTATTATTGTGTGGGAGTCTAAGTCTCTTTGTAGATCTCTAAGGACTTGCTTTATGAATTTGGGTGCTCCTGTATTGGGTGCATATATCTATTTAGGATAGTTAGCTCTTCATGTTGAATTGATCCCTTTACCATTATGTAATGGCCTTCTTTGTCTCTTCTGATCTTTGTTGGTTTAAAGTCTGTTGTATCAGAGACTAGGATTGCAACCCCTGCTATTTTTTTGTTTTCCATTTGCTTGGTAGATCTTCCTCCATCCCTTTATTTTGAGCCTATGGGTGTCTCTGCACGTGAGATGGGTCTCCTGAATACAGCACACTGATGGGTCTTGACTCCTTATCCAATTTGCCAGTCTGGGTCTTTTAATCAGAGCATTTAGCCCATTTACATTTAAAGTTAATATCGTTATGTGTGGATTTGATCCTGTCGTTATGATGTTAGCTGGTTATTTTGCTCATTAGTTGATGCAGTTTCTTCCTAGCATTGATGGTCTTTACAATTTGGCATGTTTTTGCAGTGGCTGGTACCAGTTGTTCCTTTCCATGTTTAGTGCTTCCTTCAGGAGCTCTTGTAAGGCAGGCCTGGTGGTGACAAAATCTCTCAGCATTTGCTTGTCTGTAAAGGATTTTATTTCTCCTTCACTAATGGAGCTTAGTTTGGCTGGATATGA
>NW_026652282.1:114638834-114666150 GCF_009828535.3 Hylobates moloch
TCCCGCATAGCTGGGACCACAGGCGCCCACCACCACGCCCGGCTAATATTTTGTATTTTTTTTTAGTAGAGATGGGGTTTCACTGTGTTAGCCAGGATAGTCTCGATCTCCTGACCTCGTGATCCGCCGGCCTCAGCCTCCCAAAGTGCTGGGATTACAAGCATGAGCCACCGCGCCCGGCCGAAAATTCTTTTCTTTAAGAATGTTGAATATTGGCCCCCACTCTCTGGCTTTAGAGTTTCTCCCGAAGAGATCCGCTATTAGTCTGATATGCTTCCCTTTGTGGGTAATCTGACCTTTCTCTCTGGCTGCTCTTAAAATTTTTTCCTTCATTTCAACTTTGGTGAATCTGACAATTATGTGTCTTGGAGTTGCTCTTCTCAAGGAGTATCTTTGTGGCGTTCTCTGTATTTCCTGAATTTGAATGTTGGCCTGCCTTCCTGGGTTGGGGAAGTTCTCCTGGATAATATCCTGAAGAGTGTTTTCCAACTTGGTTCCATTCTCCTGGTCACTTTCAGGTACACCAATCAGACATAGATTTGGTCTTTTCACATGGTCCCATATTTCTTGGAGGCTTTCTTTGTTTTTTGTTTTTTTTACTCCTTTTTCTCTAAACTTCTCTTCTCACTTCATTTCATTCATTTGATCTTCAATCACTGATACCCTTTCTTCCATTTGATCGAATAGGCTACTGAAGCTTCTGCATGCATCATGTAGTTCTCTTGCCATGGTTTTCAGCTCCATCAGGTCATTTAAGGTCTTCTCTACACTGTTTATTCTAGTTAGCCATTCGTCTGATCTTTTTTCAAGGTTTTTAGCTTCTTTGCGATGGGTTCGAACATCCTCCTTTAGCTTGGAGAAGTCTGTTATTACCAATCATCTGAAGCCTTCTTCTCTCAACTCATCAAAGTTATTCTCTGTCCAGCTTTGTTCTGTTGCTGGTGAGGGGCTGCGTTCCTTTGGAGGAGAAGAGGCGCTCTGATTTTTAGAATTTTCAGCTTTTCTGCTCTGGTTTCTCCCCATCTTTGTGGTTTTATCTACCTTCGGTCTTTGATGATGGTGACGTACAGATGGGGTTTTGTTGTGGATGTCCTTTCTCTTTGTTAGTTTTCCCTCTAACAGTCAGGACCCTCACCTGCAGGTCTGTTGGAGTTTGCTGGAGGTCCACTCCAGACCCTGTTTGCCTGGGTATCACCGGCAGAGTCTGCAGAACAGCAAATGTTGCAGAACAGCAAATGTTGCTGTCTGATTGTTCCTCTGGAAGCTTCATCTCAGAGGGGCACCCGGACGTATGAGGTGTCAGTTGGCCTCTACTGGAAGGTGCCTCACCGTTAGGCTACTTGGGGCTCAGAGATCCACTTGAGGAGGCAGTCTGTCCGTTCTCAGATCTGAAACTCTGTGCTGGAAGAACCACTACTCTCTTCAAAGCTGTCAGACAGGGACATTTAAGTCTGCAGAAGTTTCTGCTGCCTTTTGTTCTGCTATGCCCTGCCCCCAGAGGTTGAGTCTACAGAGGCAGGCAGGCCTTCTTGAGCTGTGGTGGGCTCCACCCAGTTTGAGCTTCCAGGCCGCTTTGTTTACCTACTCAAGCCTCAGCAATGGTGGGCCCCCCTCCCCCAGCCTCGCTGCCGCCTTGCAGTTCGATCTCAGACTGCTGTGCTAGCAATGAGCGAGGCTCTGTGGGCGTGGGGCCCTCCGAGCCTGGCATGGGATATAAACTCCTGGTGTGCTGTTTGCTAAGACCATTGGAAAAGTGCAGCATTGGGGTGGGAGTGACCCGATTTTCCAGGTGCCATCTGTCACTGCTTCCCTTGGCTAGGAAAGGGAATTCCCTGACCCCTTGCACTTCCCAGGTGAGGCGATGCTCCACCCTGCTTCGTCTCACGCTCCGTGGACTGCACCCACTGTCCTGTACCCACTGCTTGGCAAGCCCCAGTGAGATGAACCTGGTACCTCAGTTGGAAATGCAGAATCACCTGTCTTCTGCATCACTCACACTGGGAGCTGTAGACTGGAGCTGTTCCTATTCTGCCATCTTGGAACTGCCTGTTGTTTTTCATTATAACCATCCTAGTGGGTGTGAAGTGATATCTCATTTGTGATTTTGATTAGCATTCTCTGATAGCTAATAATGTTGAGCATCTTTTCATGTGCTTTGGCCATTTGCCTATCTAATTAGTTTTCCTTACAATCTATATTGCTGTACTTTAATCTCTCCAATCTATAAGGCAGATGGAGTTGAGAAAAATATTGTAAACATTATTTTTGTTAGTACATACCCCTCTTGAAACAAAGTGAGAAGATACTATGAACCTCCTAGTTGGGCAAGGTGTCAACTTACCATACAATATGGGGCCCACATGGTTCTCTATTTGGCATGCATACATCAGGATCCTGTTTGAATTTCACAATGAATAGATTAATAAGTAGGCTTATTGCAGAAAGGAGACATGTAAGCCAAAAGACAACAAGAGAAAGAAGGCATGAGTGCTCCCAATCCGCCCATTCTACCACAGAAAAGCATTGAACTAGACCTACTTTTAAGATGGCCTCTGAGATGCCTGCCTCTTGTTTTACAACCTCCATTTGTGTATGGGTGAAGGGCTATAATTACAATGCAGTGTTGCTTCAGTGATTAGGTTATGTTATAGGGAAAAGGTGAGGGGATTTTCAGATGTAATTAATGTCCCAAATCAGTTGATTTTTCAGTTAATCAAAAAGGGAATTTGAGAGTGGGCCTGACTTAATCAGATGGCATGGACTCTACCTGAGGTGAAAAGCACTTAATAGCTTGGTATGGTGGCTCATATCTGTAATCCCAGCCCTTTGGGAGGCCGAGGTGAGAGGATCACTTGAGCCCAGAAGTTTGAGACCAGCCTGGGCAAAATAGAAAGACACTGTCTCAAAAAAAAAAAAAAATTAAAATAGAAAAGGAAGAAAAGCACTTAATTACCTATCTCGAAGAAGCAAATAGCATATTGTAGCATATTGTGAATTACCTATCAAAAGGGTAGTCCCCAGTAGTGGAGGCACAAAGAAATGAATGTTTTCAACAATTCCAGGGAGCTTAGAAGTGATCTTTCTCTTTCTCAAGCCTCCAAATAAGAATGCAGTCTAGTCAGCATCTTGGCATCAGCTTTGTGAGACCTCAAGCAGAGAATACAGGTAAGCTGTGCTGTCTTTTGACAAATGTAAATGATGAAATAATAAATGGGTATTGTTTTAAGCCATTAAGTTTGTGGATCTGTGCAACATAGAAAACAAATACAAGAATGATGGATTCAGGTTTTCATTGGGTCAATGTAGCGCTGAATTCCTGTAGTGAAACCCTGCTATGGTTTGAATGTTTGCCATCCAAAACTCATGTTGAAATTTAATTACCATTGTAACAGTATTAAAAGTTGGGACTTTTAAGACGTGATTATACTATGGAAACTCTGCTTTCATGGGTGTGGTTAGTGCCTTTTAAAAGGGGCTTTCAGGAGTGAGTTCTCTCTCTTGGTTCTTCCACTCTTCTGCCATGTGAGTAACAATGTTTCCTCACCTCTGGAGAATACAGCAACAAGGCTCTGTCTTAGAAGCAGAAAGCAGCCCTCATCAGACACCAAACCCACTGGTACCTTGATCTTGGACTTTATATTTATTTATTTATTTATGAGACAGAGTCTCACTCTGTCGCCCAGGCTAGAGTGCAGTGGCGCGATCTCGGCTCACTGCAAGCTCCGCCTCCTGGCTTCACGCCATTCTCCTGCCTCAGCCTCGCAAGTAGCTGGGACTACAGGCTCCCACCATCACGCCTGGTTAATTTTTTTGTATTTTTAGCAGAGACGGAGTTTCACCGTGTTAGTCAGGATGGTCTCAATCTCCTGATCTTGTGATCCGCCCGCCTTGGCCTCCCAAAGTGCAGGGATTACAGGCGTGAGCCACTACGCCCGGCCGATCTTGGACTTTAAAGCCTCCAGAACTGTGAGAAATCAATTTCTGTTCTTTATAAAGTACCTAGTCTCGGGTATTCTGTAATAGCAGCACAAAATGGACTAAAACAGACCCCTTCCTATTTATATCTCCTTCTTTTTTAGGATAGGCCTTGTCTGTGGGGAACATACAGGGCTGCTTGGCACTAGGTTGCCTAGAATTGGTGTGGCACCAGTTTAGGCCAGTGGTCTGAAAAAGCCAGCTAACATGAGCTTGTGACCTTGAGAACCATGAGTAGGTGCAGTTTTCCCTGATGGGGGAAGAACTTCATCAATCTGGTGGGTAACTGAGCTTAGGTGAAGTTCTCCCTCTGGGAAATGGGAAAAGCAAGTGCCAGATAAATCATTATTCAGAAAAACCTGGATGAGTGCCTGAATGATTTTCAGATAACTTTACTCCGTGCATCTCTTCCCTGCCAATTGTTTTTTTAAGTTACAACTTATTAAGCACTTACCATATAACAGCATTTTTCGTTAATTGTTTCAAAAAGCTCTTACCAGCCATTTGAAAAAAATACTATTTTCAAACAACATTTGAAAGATATAATTGACATATAATAAACCAGACATATTTAAAGTGTAAATTTGATGATCTTTGACATATGTATGCACGTTTTCACCACATTCAAGATAATTAACATATCCATCGTCCCTAAAAGTTTCCTTGCCCCTCTTTGCAATCCCTCCTTCCTGACCCTTCCCATCCTACCCCTCCCCACACTGCCTCTCCAAGCAACCACCTATTCTTTTTTGTCTGGTTTCTTTCACTCGCATAATTATTTTGGGATTCATCCAAGTGGTTGCATGTATCAACAGTCCATTTTTAAAATACCTTCATTAAGAGATAACTCACATACCATGCCATTCACCCATTTAAAATGTACAATTCAAAGGTTTTTGATACATTACATTTTTTTGAATTGCAGTAAAATGTATATAACATAAAATTTGCTATTCTAGTCCCTTCCTCTTTATCAATGTATAGTATTCTATTGATACCACAATTTGTTTATCCATTCAGACAGGTAATATTATAGTCACACTCATTTTACAAATAAGAAAAAGTGAACATCGGGAAAAGTTAACTTACTTATTTGAAATCACGGGCAAATAAGTGATAGCACTGGTTCAAATCCAGGTCTGTGCAATGCTAGAATCAGTATTCTTAACTATCATGCTAAACTATCTTTCCAGACTGAAAAGACCTACCTGTACTCTAAACCAAATATGTTTTGCCTTCATGGCCAACAACATATTAGTTCTTGTCATAGTCTAGCCTTGGAGGCTGATCATGGTCCTTCTCCTCTAATAATCTAAAAGATCCTTTCACAGAAAAATGAAAGACAAAGTAAAAGCCATTGGCAGTATAAGCCACAGACATTGAGGTGACCATACTGTAGACAGCAGACAGGGTTTCAGAATTAGGGATCAGACATGGGTCCAGAGAACTGGACATTAAGCAGGAACAGACAGATTAGTGTCAGAACAATGTGCTTTAACCAGTCATCAGAGAAATAAATTAGCTGTCCTCCTCAGTTTTGTGCAAAAGTGTTAATTGAAGGTGAACAAAGGGAAGAAAAAAGTTATTTGTGTGATAACAGTTCAGTTGGGACAAGTACCCAGAAGAGCCATTTCAGCCCTCAAGGGAGTTGATTCACTCATCCTTAGTGGTGCCTCAGATTAGGAGCATGATAAGATATATTATCTACTCTTCCTAGAAAGAAGTTTGAGAGATAATACACTAAACTACCTTCATAGGACATAAGGGCTACCACGGGAAAAGGCAGTGGCAGCCTCGCCTCTATTTTCACTAATTCAGAGAAAGAGGGAAGGAGTTGCAGTAGAAATGGAAAGGCATTTCTTGAAAATATCATAAAGCACTGTAATATAAACTGTCAAAGGAGGCTGTGGAATATCTTTTCGTGGAACTCATTAAGAATAAGAGAGATACCCGCTCAGAATAAATCCAGGAATAGAGTCAGAGGAATGCTACCCAGACATACAGATGAACTAAACATGGTCTGCAGCAAGGGCTGGCTTCAGCCAAACAACTGGATCCCAGCCAGTTGCATAGGCCAGCCATCCAAATCATCTATAGAGATCACTCAACTCCAGTGTGGCCAGACAGTACCAAGAAGTGATTCCTAGAGAACTGGGCTGTCTAATTTAGCTTAATTTTATCTGCTTTTTTCTTCTGTAAGAATATGGCCACAATAGGGCCACTAATATGAAATCTGGAAATCAGAATATGACTTATTTTAAGCCCCAAGGACCTTGGGTTAAAAAAAAAAATGTATGACACTTTTACACTGTTGGTGGGACTGTAAACTAGTTCAACCATTGTGGAAGTCAGTGTGGCGATTCCTCAGGGATCTAGAAATATCATTTGACCCAGCCATCCCATTACTGGGTATATACCCAAAGGATTATAAATCATGCCGCTATAAAGACACATGCACACGTATGTTTATTACGGCACTATTCACAATAGCAAAGACTTGGAACCAACCCAAATGTGCAACAATGATAGACTGGATTAAGAAAATGTGGCACATATACACCATGGAATACTATGCAGCCATAAAAAATGATGAGTTCATGTCCTTTGTAGGGACATGGATGAAGCTGGAAACCATCATTCTCAGCAAACTATCGCAAGGACAAAAAACCAAACACTGCATGTTCTCACTCATAGGTGGGAATTGAACACTGAGAGCACATGGACACAGGAAGGGGAACATCACACACTGGGGCCTGTTGTGGGGTGGGGGGAGGGGGTAGGGATAGCATTAGGAGATATACCTAATGTTAAATAAAGAGTTAATGGGTGCAGCACACCAACTTGGCACATGGATACATATGTAACAAACCTGCACGTTGTGCACATGTACCCTAAAACTTAAAGTATAATAAAAAAAAGTATGACACAGAAACAGTAATAGTATTTTGTTTTGTTTTGTTTTGTTTTTAAAAAGTGAAACACATGGACTCCAGTCACTACAGGCAGTATCCATAAAAATTAGGAGATGGCTGATAGAATAGGTACAGCCTGAGACAAATGAAGCCCAATTTTTAACTTGGCTCTAAAATAATTTACAAGGGCCTGATTCCAGTCTCTGTAGGTCTCCTCTCTACCCACAGCTGAGACAACAATTTGATCTCAATTGCAAGCTCAGTGCTAGTCTCAGACACAACTTTGTCAACAGAATTTTAAGAAGCTCCACTCCAACACTCTAAGACTCAACGTCAGCTTCCTACAAGTCCTATCCTTGTGGCCCAGTTTTTTAAAAGGAACTCCTCCCTTTCTTTCTCCTTCCTTTTCTTCCTCCCCATCACCCAGCAATTTAACTCCCAGGTTTTTACCCAAGAGAAATATCTTCACAAAAAGACTTGTATATCAATGTTCATAGCCGCTTTATTTGTAGTAGCTAAAAACTAGAAACAGTCCAAGTGTCAATCAACAGAAGATTGGATAAACAACCTGTGGTACATCATACAATGGAATACTTGTCAGCAATTAACAGGAAATAATCACAACCAGTTACGATCTCTTTGTTCCTTTTCCACTCCAACTGCTTCACTTGACTAGCCTTAAAGAATTTAAAAAAGGAAATAAGAATGGATACATGCAACAACATAAATTAATCTCAAAACATACTAAGTGAGAGAAGCTAGACACAAAAGAATATAGACTCTGATAGGCCAGGTGCAGTGGCTCACGCTTGTAATCCCAGCACATTTGAAGGCCAAGGCAGGAGAATCACTGGAGGCTAGGAGTTCAAGACCAGCCTGGGAAACACAGCAAGACTCTGTCTCTATAAAAATAAAAATCAAATTAGCCAGGTGTGGTGGTGCATGCCTGTAGTCTTAGCTACTAGGGAGGCTTAGGCAGGAGGATCACTTGAGCCCAGGAGTTTGAGGCTGCTGTGAGCCATGATTGCACCACTGCACTCCAGCCTGGGCAACAGAGTAAGATCCTGCCTCAAAAATAAATAAATAAGTAAAAGTAAACGACATTATTCTATTTATATAAAATTCTAGGACATGCAAACGTAAGTGGTATAAAAATCAGAACAGCAGCTGCATCTAGGGGTGTGTTGTGGGTTGAATTATGCCCCGCCAAAGGATATGTTGAAGCCCTAACCCTCAGTATCTGTGAATGTGACCCTATTTGCAAATAGGATCTTTGTACATGTAATCAACTTTAGAGGATGTCATTAGGGTGGGCCCTAATTCAATATGACTGAAGTCCTTATAAGAAGGGAAGAGACACAGAGAAAGGCACATATGAGAAGAATGCCATTGATGACAGAGACAGCTTAGAATGGTGTGTCTACAACCCAAGGAGCACCAGAGATTGCCAGCAACACCAGAAGCTAAGAGAAAGGCATGGAACATATTCTTCCCTGGAGTCTTCAGAGAGAGCATGGCCATGATGACACATTTATGCAGCCAATAGACACATGAAAAAAATTCTCATCATCACTGGCCATCAGAGGAATGCAAATCAAAACCACAATGAGATACCATCTCACACCAGTTAGAATGGCGATCATTAAAGAGTCAGGAAACAACAGGTGTTGGAGAGGATGTGGAGAAATAAGAACGCTTTTACACTGTTGGTGGGACTGTAAACTAGTTCAACCATTGTGGAAGTCAGTGTGGCGATTCCTCAAGGATCTAGAACTAGAAATACCATTTGACCCAGCCATCCCATTACTGGGCATATACCCAAAGGATTATAAATCATGCTGCTATAAAGACACATGCACACGTATGTTTATTGCAGCACTATTCACAATAGCAAAGACTTAGAACCAACTCAAATGTCCATGAATAATAGACTGGATTAAGAAAATGTGGCACATACACACCATGGAATACTATGCAGCCATAAAAAAGGATGAGTTCATGTCCTTTGTAGGGACATGGATGAAGCTAGAAACCATCATTCTGAGCAAACTATCGCAAGTACAGAAAACCAAACACCGCATGTTCTCACTCATAGGTGGGAATTGAACAATGAGAATACTTGGACAGAGTGGGGAACATTACACACTGGGGCCTGTCGTGGGGTGGGGGGAGGGAGGAGGGATAGCATTTGGAGAGATACCTAATGTAAATCATGAATTAATGGGTGCAGCACACCAGCATGGCACATGTATACATATGTAACAAAACTGCACATTGTGCACCTGTACGCTAGAACTTAAAGTATAATAATAAAATAAAATAAAAACAGACCCATCCTCCTGCTGTCTTCAAGAGACCTATGTCACATGTAATGATGCCCATAAGCTCAAAGAAAAGGGATAGAGAAAGATCCATCATGCAAATGGAAAACAAAAAAGAGCAGGGGTCGCTACTCTAATATGAGATAAAATAGTCTTTAAACCAGCAACAGTAAGAAAGAACAAAGAAGGGCATTATATAATGATAAAGTGTTCAATTCAACAAGAAAATTTAACTATCCTTAATATATATGCATCCAACAATGGAGCACCCAGATTTATAAAATGATTACTTCTTAGAGCTAAGAAAAATTTTGACAGCCACAGAATGATAGTAGAGGACTTCAATACCCCACTGACAGCATTAGACAGATCATCAAGGCAGAAAACTCACAAAGAAATTCTGGACTTAAATTCAGTGCTTGACCAATTAGACCTAACGGGCATCTACAGAATATTCCACCCAACAGCCATAGAGTATACATTCTTCTCATCTGCACACAGAACATACTGTAAGATTGACCACATTCTTGAACACAAAGCCAGTCTCTAATACATTTTAAAAAACTGAAATCATACCAAGCATCTTCTCAGACTACAGTGGAATAAAAACAAATCAATACCAAGAGGAACTCTCAAAACCACAGAAATATATGGAAACCTAACAACTTGCTCCAGAATGACTTTTGGGTAAACAACAAAATTAAGGCAGAAATTAAAAAAGTATTTGAAACAAATGGAAATTGAAACACAAAATACAAAACTTCTGGAATATAGCAAAAGCAGTGTTGAGAGGAAACTTTATAGTGCTAAATGCCCACATTGAGAAGATAGAAAGATCTCAAACTAACAACCTAACCTTGTACCTAATGGAACTAGAAAAACAAGAACCAACTAAACTCAATGCTAGCAGAAGAACACAAATAACAAAAATAAGAGCAGAACTAAATGAAATTGAGACACAAAAAACCATACATTTCATTTTTCAAAAAAAAAGAAATTAAAAATTGATTATTTGAGAGGATAAACAAGATTGACAGTCCACTAAGTAGATTAACAAAGAAAAAGAGGGAAGATTCAAATAAGCACAATCAGAAATGACAAAGGTAACGTCACAACCAATCCCACAGAAGCACAAAAGATCTTTGGAGACTACTATGAACATCTCTAAGCACATAAACTAGAAAATCTAGAGGAAATGGATATATTCCTGGAAACACACAACCTCCCAAGATTGAACCAGGAAAAAAAAAAACCCCTGAACAGATCAATAACAAGTAATAAAATTGAATCAATAGTTTAAAAAAAACCCTACCAGACAAAAAACAAAACAAAACAAAACAAAACCCTTGACCAGATGGATTCACAGCCTAATTCTACCAGATATACAAAGAAGAGCTAGTATCAATCCTACTAGCTATCTCCTAAAACTACACAAAAAATTCAAGTAAGGACTCCTCTCTAACTCATTTTATAAAACCAGTATCATCCTAATACCAAAATCTAGCAAGGACAAAACAAGAAAAGAAAACTACAGGCCAATAGCTTGGATCCTCAGCAAAAATCCTCAACAAAATACTAGCAAGCCGAATCCAGCAGCACATCAAAAAGTTAATTCTCCACAATCAAGTGGGCTTTATTCCTGGGATGCAGGGATAGTTCAACATACACAAATCAATAAATATGATTCACCACATAAACAGAATTAAAAACAAAAACCATATGATCATCTCAATAGACGCAGAAAAAGCATCTGATAAAATCCAACATCCCTTCATGGAAAAAAAACCCTCGACAATGTAGGTGTTAAGGAACATACCTCAAAATAATAACAGCCATCTATGACAAACCCACAGCCAACATCATACTGAATGGGCAAAAACTGGAAGCATTTCCACTAAGAACTGGAAGAGGACAAGGATGTCCACTTTCACCACTCTTATTCAACATAGTACTGGAAGTCCTAGCCAGAGCAATCAGGCAAGAGAAAGAAATAAAAGGCATCCACATAGGAAAAGAGGAAGTCAAATTACCTGTCTTTTGTTGATGATATAATTCTATACCTAAAATAGAATAGAATTATTCTATTTTATTCTGTACCTTAAAAAACCCTAAATATTCTGCCAAAAGACTCCTAGACCTGATAAACAACTTCAGCAAAGTCTCAGGATACAAAATTGATGTACAAAAATCAGTAGTGTTTCTATACACCAATAACGTTCAAACTAACAACCAAATCGAGAATGAAATCCCATTTACAATAGCCACAAAAAATAAAATACCTAGGAATACATCTAACTAAGGAGGTCAAAGATCTCTACAAGGAGAACTAAAAAGCCCTGCTGAAAGAAATCATACATGATGCAAACAAATAGAGAAACATTCCATGCACGTGGATTGGAAGAAACAATATTAAAATGTCCATACTGCCCAAAGCAATCTACAGATTCAACACTATTCCTATCAAATTATCAATGCCATTTTTCACAGAATTAGAAAAATTATTCTAAAATTCACATGGAACCCAAAAAGAGCCCAAATACCCAAAGCAATCCTAAGCAATAAGAACCAAGCTGGAGGCATCACAATACCCAACTTCAGTCTATGCTACAAGGCTACAGTAACCAAAATAGCACACTATTGCTACAAAAATAGAAACATAGATCAATGGGACAGAATGGAGACTCCTGAAATAAAACCACACATTTACAACCAACTGATTTTTGACAAATTTTACAAAAATAAATAATGGGGAAAGAATACCCTATTCAATAAATGTTGTTGAGAAAACTAACAATATGCAGAAGAATGAAACTGGACCCCTACCTCTCACCACATACAAAATTTAACTCAACATGGATTAAAGACTTAAAGGTAAGAACTGAAACTATAAAAATCCTAGAAGAAAATCTAGGAAATACTCTTCTAGACATTGGCCTAGGCAAAGAATTTATGACTAAGTCTTCAAAAGCAAATGTGTAAAAACAAAAATGGACAATTCTTACCTAATTAAACTAGAAGCTCCTGCACAGCAAAAGAAACTATCAACCTGGAAATCATACAACCTACAGAATGGGAGAAAATATTTCCAAACTGCATCCACCAAAGGACTAATATCCGGAATCTCAAAGGAACTGAAACAAATCAACAAGATAAAATAAATAGCCCTATTAAAAAGTGGGCAAAGGACATGAACAGATGCTTCTCAAAAGAAGACATACAAGTGGCCAACAAGCATTTGAAAAAGTGCTCAATATCACTAATCATCAGAGAAATGCAAATGAAATCCACAATAAAATGCCATCTCACACCAGTCAGAATGGCTATGATTAAAAAGTCAAAAAATAACAGATGTTGGTGAGGTTGTAGAGAAAAGGGAATGCTTATACACACTTGGTTGGAATGGGATTTAGTTCAGCCCCTGTGGAAAGCAGTTTGGAGATTTCTCAAAAAACTAAAAATAGAATTACCATCCGAACCATTACTGGGTATATATCCAAAGAAAAATAAATCATTCTACCAAAAAGATACTTGTACTCATATGTTTATTGAGGCACTATTAACAATAGCAAATACATGCAATCAGCCTAGGTGCCCATGAATGGAAGATTGGATAAAGAAAATGTGGTACATATACACCATGAAATACTAAGCAGCCATAAAAATGAATGAAACCATGTTCTTTGCAGCAACATGGATGCAGCCAGAGGCCATTATCCTAAGCAAGTCAGTGAGGAAACCAAATGAAATACCACATGTTCTCACTTATAAGTAGAAGCTAAGCATTGAGTACACAATGGCACAGAAATGGGAACAATAAACACTGGGGATTCCAAAAGGGAGGAAGGAAGGAAGGGGCAGGGGTTGAAAAACTACCTATTGAGTGCTCTGTCCACTTCTTGGGCGATGAGATCATTAGAAGCTCAAACTTTAGCATCACACAGTATACCCATGTAACAAACCTGCACATGTACCCCCAAATCTAAAATAAAATAAGAAATAAAAAATTTTACAGTTGAGAAAACGGAGTCACAGGGTGGTTGAGTGACTTGCCGAAGGTCACACAGCTAGCAGTAGCGCTGCAGCCAATTTTATTCCCAAATTTTGCAAACGCTGGGATCATAGAGTGTTAAGTTTCATCGTGTATTAGTGTATTTTTGTATTGCTATAAAGAACTACCTGAGACTGGGTAATTCATAAAGAAAAGAGGTTTAATTGGCTCCTGGTTCTGCAGTCTGTATAGGAATCATGGTGATGGCATCTGCTTGGCTTCTGATGAGGCCCCAGGGAGCTTTTACTCATTGCGGAAAGTGAAGCAGGAGCAGGCAGTTTACATGGTGAGAGAGGGAGCAAAAAGCAGGAGGAGGTGCCACATTCTTTTAAACAACCAGATTTCATGTGAACTGAGAGCCAGAACCCACTCATTATTGTGAGAATAGCATCAAGCCATTCGTGAAGGATTCACCCCACGGCCCAGACACCTCCCAGCAGGCCCCATCTCTAACACTGACAATTACATCTCAACATGAGATTTGGATGGGAAAAACATCTAAACTATATCACATTGTGTATCCAGCACCTAGCGCAGTGCCTGCTCCAGGCACATTATGAAAGTTCAGGGTGAATGAAAGGTTGCAAAGCTTCTTTATCACTCTTCACACACTGTATCCCAAAGCCCAGGCCTTCCTTGTGCCTGGTTCTGACCTCACAACACTAGCCTTCCTGGCTCCTCTCCTAGGAACTGAAATCTTATTCACCTCCAGACTTTGATACCTGTTAACAGATTCCTACTGTCAGTCTACCTTGATTTCTCACGTATTTAACCAGATTCATCATTGCAACATTTACCCACCTATTTGGTGTTGCCTCCCATTTCTTTGGGTACACGTACTGAACGTCCCTTTCCCCACACTGACTGCCAATTATTATTACACTTGTGCTGCTGTTCTGGTCTTTGCATCAGATCTGAAGTAAACAAAAGCAGACATCTTCACATCAAACACTTGCAAGTATTACCTGCTGCCTAGTTGTCTCCAGCCCTATCTGATCCCAGTGTGATTTCTTCCTGGTGCTCCTCAGACCCTCATATCCCTGGAAAGGTGCCAGACTACCTAAATTTGAGCTACAGCCTGTGGCTGAGACAATCTCACAAGTTTGAAAAGAAGGGAAGGATGACAGGGAGAGATGAGAGGGAAGGAACACAATTTTTTTCCCTTTCTCTTCAAAATGTAGGGCAGCATGTAAATACTGCAGGCTTAGGGTAGAAAGTGCATTTAATTTTAGGAGGAACAAATCTCCAAAATCATTAACCCAGTTTGTGTGTGTGTGTGTGTGTGTGTGTGTGTGTGTGTGTTGTTGTTGTTGTTTGTTTGTTTGTTTTTTTCAAGACAGGGTCTTCCTTTGTAGCCGAGGCTGGAGTGCAGTGGTGCGATCACAGCTCCCTGCAGCCTGGACCTCCTTGGCTCAAGTGATCTTCCTACCTCAGCCAGCTGAGTAGCTGGGACTGCAGGCGCGCACCACCATGCCCAGCTAATTTTTGTTCTTGTAGAGACTTCTGCCATGTTGCCCAGGCTAGTCTTGAACTCCTGGGCTCAAGCAATCCGCCTCCTTGGCCTCCCCAAGTGCTGGGATTACGGGCTTGAGCCACTGTGCCTGGCCTAACACAGCGTTTTGAGGAGAGGGCACAGGAGAGTAAGGGGGAAAAAAAGAACATAGAATGGGGAGAAATTAACAAACATTGTAGGGACAAATCAACTAAGGTGTGTGAAGAAGCTGGTGTGAAAAATCTTGATTTCTATCTTTTCATCAACACATTTTGTCCTCCTAAGCTGTACTGTGACTCAGTGGGTACCTTACGTAGATGCTGTTTCTGAAAAATCCCTCTTTAACCCCCAGGCTCCTTCAAGTGAATGCTTACGTTAACAGATGTGCTATAAACTTTGCATATAAATGATAGATTCATAGTTTGCAGGTGTCTTGCGTGTGGCCAGCCTGACCAAGGTAGGAAGAAGGGCCAGGAAGGTGACTCCTTCAGCTGGAAGTGCCTTGCCAATCAAAGATAATTCTACAAAAGAATTATCTTGTTACTTCAATTCACTTCTGATGAAGATAGCCTGTGACTAATACAGGATTGAGCATAATGAGTTCCTTTACCTTAGATGTGCGTAAGAAAAATTAAACAACATCTCCCTCACTCCACACCCCCAGCCCTGTGAAGGCTCTAACTTAGCCGCACTGGAGGAAAACACAAGGAACTAAGTAAGGGAGAGAGCAAATCATGGCACAGGTGGACAGCAGGGTAAAGAGAGCAACCCAGCATTGTTTGCTTGGCATAACGACATGAAGCTGTAGTCTTAGTGGTTGCCCTGGTGATTATAATTAGCACCTTAATTTATTTTTTTATTTTTTTTATTATACTTTAGGTTTTAGGGTACATGTGCACTATGTGCAGGTTTGTTACATATGTATCCATGTGCCATGTTGATTTCCTGCACCCATTAACTCGTCATTTAGCATTAGGTATATCTCCTAATGCTGTCCCTCCCCCCTCCCCCAACCCCACAACAGTCCCCGGAGTGTGATGTTCCCCTTCCTGTGTCCATGAGTTCTCATTGTTCAATTCCCACCTATGAGTGAGAACATGCAGTGTTTGGTTTTTTGTCCTTGCAATAGTTTACTGAGAATGATGTTTTCCAGTTTCATCCATGCCCCTACAAAGGACATGAACTCCTCATTTTTTATGGCTGCATAGTATTCCATGGTGTATATGTGCCACATTTTCTTAATCCAGTCTATCGTTGTTGGACATTTGGGTTGGTTCCAATCTTGCTATTGTGAATAGTGCCACAATAAACATACGTGTGCATGTGTCTTTATAGCAGCATGATTTATAGTCCTTTGGGTATATACCTAGTAATGGGATGGCTGGGTCAAATGGTATTTCTAGTTCTAGATCCCTGAGGAATAGAGATGATGAGCATTTCTTCATGTGTTTTTTGGCTGCATAAATGTCTTCTTTTGAGAAGTGTCTGTTCATGTCCTTTGCCCACTTTTTGATGGGGTTGTTTGTTTTTTTCTTGTAAATTTGTTTGAGTTCATTGTAGATTCTGGATATCAGCCCTTTGTCAGATGAGTAGGTTGCAAAAATTTTCTCCCATTCTGTAGGTGGCCTGTTCACTCTGATGGTAGTTTCTTTTGCTGATAATTAGCACCTTAATTTATAACAATCCAGTTTGAATTAATATCAACTTATTTTCAATAGTATACAAAAATATTGTTCCCATAAAACTCCATTTCTTCTCCCTTCCTTTAGGCTTTACATCTGTATACATTGTATGCCCATGAACATGGACATAATTATTGCTTTATGCAGTTGTCTTTTAAATCAGATAAGAGAACAAACAAGTTACAAACAAAAAATACATCCATACTGTCTTTTATGTTTATCTATGCAGCTACCTTTACTGGTGCTCTTTATTTCTTCATGTGGATTCGAATGTCCTGTCTAGTGTCTAGTGTCCTTTTATTTTAGCCTGAAGGACTCCCTTTAATATTTCTTGGAGGGCAATTCTGCTAGGGACAAAGTATTTGTTTTTATTCATCTAAGAATGTCTTTTTTTTTTTTTTTTTAGGTGGAGTTTTGCTCTTGTTGCCCAGGCTGGAGTGCGATAGCACGATCTCGGCTCACCACAACTTCTGCCTCCCGGGTTCAAGCGAGTCTCCTGCCTCAGCCTCCTGAGTAGCTGGGATTACAGGCATGTACCACCACGCCCTGCTAATTTTGTATTTTTTAGTAGAGATGGGGCTTCTCCATGTTGGTCAGGCTGGTCTTGAACTCCTGACCTCGGGTGATCTGCCTGCCTCAGCCTCTCAAAGTGCTGGGATTACAGGTGTGAGCCACTGTGCCCGGCCAAGAATGTCTTAATGTCTTCTTATTTTATGAAGGATAATTGCATATATCATAGGCTGTGACACCTGTAGCCACCTACACATTTCTTCCACAGCATTTATACTTTTCCCCCAAGATATAAGCCCTGGGTCTGGAGGGTTGTGGTAGATCTGTCTATCTTGCAGCCACCGAAGACCGTGCTCTGTCCATAAATTCCCCTAATGCATCACCCTGTACTGACAAACTGGATTTGTCTGCCTCATCCTTTGGTTTCTTGGCTCCTTCGGGGTTTGAGGGTCACTTTGAATATATGGCCCTTTCATGGAACATATAGTAAAATTAAAGATACTAATGACTCTATTTCCAGTAGTAAAGAGAGCACAGATAGTGCATAGCATAGCATAGTATAACATAGCATGAACTGTTCATAGAGATATGCAAAATATCTGCATTGGATACTCCTAATCAACCATTTGTAAGAAGCAAGGAGCTGAGTGACTCTGTATATAATCCTTTTCAAAATTCTTTAAAACTAGGAAATATAAAGACAATGGTTGGTTGCTCCTAATGTTGCTGGACAAATTGATGAAAGAAAAGGATGAGGGCAGGGATTCAAATTCCAAGCTCAAGTGCTGCATAAATGACCTAAGAGCTTCTATTTGTGCCCTGAAGGAGTCCTCTATCTCCTCTAGTGGTAGGGCTAAAATTGCTGCAAATCAAACACAGAACCTCATCCTGTGATTGGCTGGATTACAATACAAGTTAAACTCTCAACCTTGCAGGGTGTCTCCTGTTAAAGGGAGGACATTAATTGGGAAAGAATGGGATCTTGTAAATTAGAATGGAGATGTGTAGGAAGACCCTGATGAAGCTGAGGACAGTGAGCTCCTAAATTCTGAGTCTTCTTTGCTTGTGGAAGAGAACACCCCACCCCAACCAAAAGTGGTCTCCCCAACTTTAGTGGGAGTGGCCTCCCCCCGCTAGTGGCAGCTGCATCCATATCCTTGGGGCTGTCAGCCTCTCCACCCATAGTAGTCTTGGTCTTTCCACCTTCCTCTGAGAAGATTAACCCTGCATTGCCTTAAGACACTGTAAAGGCCTCCACTGAGGCAGTTGCCATAAAAGACCATGCTGAGCCTGCCAGGACCCACCCCCACCACTCTTCTTTGCTTCTAGACCTATAACTAGACTCAAGTCTCAGCAGTTCCCTAAAAGTGAGATACAATGTGTGACCCATGAGCAGGTCCACTACATTCCAAAAGAACTACTAGAGTTTTCTAATTTATACAGACAGAAATCCAAGAAGCATGTATGGGAATGGATTGTAAGGCATTGGGGGTAATGGTAGAAGGAATATAAAGTTGGATCAGGCTGAATTTATTGATACAGGCTGACTAAGTAGAGATTCTGCATTTAATGTTACAGCTTGGGGAATCAGAAAGGGCTCTAAAAGTTTGTTTTATTGATTGGCTGATGCATGTGCCGAAAGGTGGCCCACAGTGGGCAAATTAGAAATGCTGAATATGCCTCAGTTTAATGAAGAGGAACAGATTCAAAGGCTTAAGGAGATTGGAACATTAGAGTGGATTTGTCATTTAAGATCTACTCATCCACACTGGGAGAGTTCAGAAGACATACCTATTGCCAATACCATGAGAAATAAATGTATGAGGGCAACTCTAGGATCCTTGAAGTGCTCTGTATTCTCTCTTCTCTGTAGACCAAACCTCACACTGGGAATTGCAGTTACTGAACTGGTAAACCTAAATGCAACGGGAGTAATTGGATCATGGAGTGGAAAAGACCAAGTGGCAGCACTAACCACCAAAGGCAAGGTGAGCATATTTATCATAATGGGCAGCAGAGTCAAAGCAGCAATCAAGATAGTCTTGACTCATGCAGACCTATGGCATTGGCTAGTTAGTCATGATGCTTCATTTCCTAGAAGTGAAATAGATAGGAAATCTACTTGATCTGTTATAAGCAGAAAATGTCTGGGACAAGGGAAGAAAAGCCTAACTCAAATCACCAGAATAGAAAGTCATAGCATCTCAATCAATTTCCAGACTTGAGCCAGTTTATAGACCCAGTACTTTTTTAATGAAGGGGATGTTGTATCACCTCAAGGAAGAACCTCGGTACACTACCAAAAATTTATACTATTAATCTTGCTCTCAGCCTTCCCTAAAGGGACCTGCAGTCTTTTACCTGGGTAACTGTACACTGGGGAAAAGGAAATAATCAGAATTTGGGGGCCTACTGGACACTGGTTCTGAACTGACACTACTTCCAGGAGACCCAAAACATAATGTGGCCTACAGTTAAAGTAGGGGCTTACAGAGGTCTGGTGGTCAATGGAGTTTTAACTGAGGTCCATTTCACAGTGGGTTGCATGAACCCCTGTGGTGGTTATTTCACCAGTGTCAGAATGCATAATTGGAATAGATATACTCAGTAGCTAGCAGAATCTTTAATATTGATCCTCCGACATGTGGACTGAGGGATATTATGGTGGGAAAGGCCAAGTGGAAGCCACCAGAATGGCATCTACCTAGGAAAATAGTAAACCAAAGGCAATGCCATGTTCCTCAAGGGATTTTAGAGATTAATGCCACCATCAAGAACTTCAAAGATGCAGGTGTGTTAATTCCCACTACATCCCCATTCAATTCTCCTCTTTGGTTTGTGCAGAAGACAGATGGATCTTGGAGAATCACAGTGGGTTATCATAAATTTAACCAGTTGATGACTCAAATTGCAGCTGCTATACCAAATGTGGTTTCATTGCTTGAGAAAATTAACACATCCTCTGGTATCTGGTAGGCAAGCTATTAATCTATCAAATGCCTTCTTCTCCATTCCTGTCCACAAGGCAACCAGAGCAGTTTGCTTTCAGCTGGCAAGGCTAGCAATATACCTTCACTGTTCTACCTCAGGACTATATCAACTTTCTAGCCCTGTGTCATAATTTCGTTCACAGGGATCTTAATCACCTTTCCCTTCTATAAGATATCACACTGCTTCCTTACATTTATGACATTATGCTGATTGGACCTAGTAAGCAAGAAGTAGCAACTACTCTAGACTTCATTGGAAAATATTTATGTGTCAGAGGGTGGGAAATAAATCTAAAATTCAGGGCCTTCTTCCTCAGTGAAATTTCTAGGGATCCAGTGATGTGGGATATGTCGAGATACGCTCTCTAAGGTGAAAGATAACTTGTTGCATCAGTCCCTCTTACAACTAAGAAAGAGCCACAGCATTTAGTCGGCCTCTTTGGATTTTAGAGTCAACATAGTTTTCCTTTGCATGTGTTATTCAGACCCATTTAACCGAGTGACCCGAAAAGCTGCTAGTTTTGAGTGGGGCCCAGAGCAAGAGAAGGCTTGATGACAGGTCCAGGCAGCTGTGCAAGCTACTCTACTACTTGGGCCATATGATCCAGCAGATCCAGTGGTGCCTTAAGTTTCAATGGCAGATAGGGATGCTGTTTGGGGCCCTTGTCAGGCCCCTATAAGAAATAGTGGCACAGGACTTTAGGGTTTTCTAGCAAGACCCTGCCATCCTCCACAGATAACAACTCTGCTTTTGAGAAATTGCTCTTGGCATGCTTCTGGACCTGAATAGAGACTGAACACTTGACCGTGGGCTACCAAGTTACCATGCAGCCTGAGTTGCCCATCATGAACTAGGAGTTATCTGACCCACCAAGCCATAAAGTTGGACATGCATGGCAAAGCTCCATCATCAAATGGAAGTGGTATATATGTGATTGGGCTGGAACAGGACCTGAAGGCACAAGTAAGTTACATGAGAAAGAGGCCCAAATCCCCATGGTCCCCACTCCTGCTACACTTCTCTCTCCCAGCCTGTACCTATGGCTTCATCAGGGAGTTACCTACAATAAGTTCACAGAGGAAGAGAAGACTCAGGCCTGGTTTACAGATGGTTCTGCACCATATACAGGCACCGCCCAAAAGTGGAAAGTTGCCACACTATAGGGACATCCCTGAAGGACACTGCTGATGGGAAATCATCCCAATGGGCAGAATACTGGGCAGTGCACCTGGTTGTGCACTTTGCTTGGAAGGAGAAATAGCCAGACATGTGATCATATACCGATTCATGGGCTGTAAACAATTGTTTGGCTGCATGGTCAGGAACTTGGAAGAAAAATGATTGGAAAATTGGTGACAAAGAAATTTGGGGAAGAGGTATGTGGATATACCTTTGTGAATGAGCCAAAAAGTGAAGATATTTGTGTTCCATGTGAATGCTCACCAAAGTGTGACTTTAGCAGAGAAGGATTTGAATAATCAAAAAGATAAGATGACTTCTTCTGTGAATACCACTCAGCTGCCTTCCCTGGCCACCCTTGTCATTGCCCATGGGCTCATAAACAAAGTGGCCATAGTGACAGGGATGGAGGTTATGCATGGGCTCAGCAACATGGACTTCCATTCACCAAAGCCAACCTGGCTATAGCCACCACTGAGTGCCCAATCTGCCATAGCTGAAACCAACACTGGGCCCACAATGTGGCACCATTCCCCAGAGTGATCAGCCGAATACCTGGTGGCAGGTTGATTATATTGGACTGCTTCCATCATGGAAGAAGCATTGTTTTGCTTTTTCTGGAATAGACACTCTAGATATAGATTTGCCTTCCCTGCACACAATGCTTCTGCCAAAACTACCATCTGTGGACTTACAGAAAGTGTTGTCCACAATTATGATATACCATACAGCATTGCTTCTGATCAAGAAACTCACTTTACAGAAAAAGAAGTGCAACAATGGTGCTCATGCTCATGAAATACACTGGTCTTACCAGGTCCCCTACCATCCTGAAGCAACTGACTTGATAGGCCTCTTGACTGGCCTTTTGAAAACTCAGTTACAGTACCAGCTAGGTGGCAATAGCTGAACCCAGACCTGCAAGGTTCTCTAGAAGGCTATATATGTTCTGAATTGGCATCCAGTATAAGTTGCCATTTCTCTGATAGCCAGGATTCACAGGTCCAGGAATCAAGGGGTAGAAATAGGATTGGCACTAGTCACTATTATCCCTAGTGACTCACTAGCCCAACTTCTGTTTCCTCACCCTGCAATTTTATACTCTGCTGGCTTAGAGATCTGGCCTAGAGATCTGGCTTCAAAGGGAAAAATACTTCCACCAAGGGACATGACAATAATTCCATTGCACTGGAATTAAGCCTGCAGCCTGGCATTATTCACAATAGCAAAGACTTGTCCCAAATAGCAAAGACTTGACCAAAATGTCCATCAATGATAGACTGGATTAAGAAAATGTGGCAGATATACACCACAGAATACTATGCAGCCATAAAAAAGGATGAGTTCGTGTTCTTTGCAGGGACATGGATGAAGCTGAAAACCATCATTCTCAGCAAACTATCACAAGAACAGAAAACCAAACACTGCATGTTCTCACTCATAAGTGGGAGTTGAACAATGAGAACACATGGACACAGAGAGGGGAAAATAACACACTGGGGCCTGTTGGGGGATGGGGGGCTAGAGGAGGGATAACATTAGGAGAAATATCTAATGTAGATGATGGGCTGATGGGTGCAGCAAACCACCATGGCATGTGTATGCCTATGTAACAAAACTGCATGTTCTGCACACGTAACCCAGAACCTAAAGTAGGAAAAAACAAAACAGACTGCCACCTGGCCACTTTGGGCTCCTCTGAGTCAACAGGCAAAGAAGAGAGTTACTATGCTGGGTGGGGTGATTGGTACTACCAAGGGGAAATTGGACTACTACTTCACAATGGAGATAAAAAAGAGTATGCCTGGTATACAGGAGATCCCTTAGGATGCCTCTTAGTATGTGTCCTGTGATTAAGGTCAATGAAAAACGACACCAATCCAATCCAGGGAGGATTACTAATGGCGTAGACTCTTCAGAAATGAAGGTTTGGGTCACCCTGCCAGGTAAAGAATTATGACTAGCTGAGGTGCTTGCTGAAGGCAAAGGGAATGCAGAATGGGTAGTAGGAAAAGGTAGTTATAAATACAAGCTATAGAAACAAGGACTGTAATTGTCATAAATATTTCTTCTTTTTTTAATAAATACATCTGTGTGTATCAGTCAATTAATCTATATAAAGCAAATATCTTTTTTTCTCTTATTTCCTTCTCATGTAACATAAGATGTATTGACTTAATATCAGTTTTTAAGTATTATTAATTTTATGTCATAGCATTAAAGTAATAGAGTATCAAAAGAAGGGTCAACATCACTTAAAGACTTTACCTCCTCTTCTGGGGAAGGAATTACACATTTTTGATTGTATGCAGGATAGTTGTATCATGTTTGGTGGAATTATCACCTTGTTATTGTCTTTATTTAGTGATTACATGTAGTTTAAGGAATGTGTATGGGTGCCAATTTGACAATGGTGGACTTATGATGGTTAATTCTATGTGTCAACTTGACTGAGCTAAGGGATGCCCAGATAGCTGATAAAACATTATTTCTGGGTGTGTCTGTGAGGACATTTTCAGAAGAGATTAGCATTTGAATCAGTAGATTGAGTTAAAAAAAAAGATGATTGTCCTCACCTATGTGGGTGGTTATCATCCAACACATTGAGGGCCTGAAGAGAATAAAAAGGCAGAGGAGGGGTGAATTCACTCTCTCTGTTTGAATTGGGGCATTCATCTTCTCCTGCCCTCGGACGTGAAAACTTCTGGTTATCAGGCCCTCAGACTCAGATTAGGACTTACACCACTGCCTTCTGCCCCCACCCCCCACCAATTTTCAGGCCTTCAGACTTGGACTGGAACTACACCACCAGCTTTTCTGGGCCTCCAACTTGCAGACAGCAGATCATAAGACATCTCAGCCTTCATAACCATATGTGCCAACCGCTTATAATAAATCTCTTTCTGTATATCTATATATTGCCTATTGATTATTTTTCTCAGTAGAACCCTAATTTTTCCTGTGATTTTCCTGAAGTAATTCTGTAAAAGTTTGTGTTTTTTTTCTTGTGTGACCATTAAACTCTCTGCTCAGGTAGCTTAGTGGTTCATTAATGATTGGATGGAAGTTTCCTTAAACTCCTGGAATTAATAAGTCTACCAACCCTTGCTGAGGGTCTCTGTGTGTGTATTTGGGCACTCTTTCAATGCTCCAACATGTAGTTTAAAACTCTTGCATTAGCCTTCACATCTGCTTTTACAGACACTCAAGGTCAGCCAGCGGTGAAAGTTTAGGACCTTCTCAAGTCTTTCCTAAGCACATGCACCACCATGGGCATGCGTCTGACCTTGTAGAGTCCCAGGAATATGTCAGAGATTCTCAAAGCCTCTAAGGACATTTTATTTCCCAGCTTTTTTTATTAAAAAAATAGTATTTTGGTTAGCTTGTTGCTTTCTCCCAACTGTTATCACTTTCTCAGACAGCCAGGATGTTTAACAATTGCCTGAAATTGCTTTTGACAATACCTCCTGGGGAAACACTTTCCACACTGGGTGAGTCCTGTGTCAGACACCTTTGCAAGTAGGTTCTTCCAGAGAACAACTGGACAGGTCAAATAATGACAATTCTTTTGGAAGGAGTGTTTGAAAGAGCTCTAGACTTGTTCTGCCCCCTCTGTTGGTTGCTAAGATAAGAAAGTAGGAAGTAATTTTCAAAGATATTAGGGAGCTGGATAAAGAGGGATGGGACTAAAGCAAATTAAGAGGACATTAAGCTCATCATTCTTACCTAGTCAGCCATTTTTCTTGACTAAGAGCTCTTTGATTTCTGCAAACCATTGGTTAATCTCCAGTGTTCGGAAAAAAGCCAATTCTTACCTTTTTTGGATATTTTCCTCATGACTTTTATGGAGGAGAGATCTTTCAGAAATCCCTGGCAGAGACTCTGCCATTTTTGGTGACATCATTCTCTTACAGTCACTTTTGTGCCTTTTCTTCACACATTCTTTTCTTTGGGCATAAACTGAACTGCAGAAGTCATCACGGCCACTGTAAACTTGAGACCTCTAGTTCTATAAAGGGGCTACTGGCAATGTTCTCAAAATGGTAGAGCCATGCATGTTGCTGAGGGATAGCATTAACAGGGCCAGAGGCAGAGAGCAGCAAAGGCCAGTGAAGAATGAGAAATGTCACAGGGCAGTTCCTCTTCTACCAGTGTTTCTCAAATACTGTGGCCTGATAAGCAGAGGTGCCTGTCTGGGTCAATCCTCTAAAGGTACCTGCAAATGGCTTTCCAGTACCAAACAAGGCAAGGATCTATCATGATATGTTCACCTTAAAGTGGCAACCAGTCCATTTTTTCCTTTTGATATAGAAAATGAATTTCTGGAAAAATGAAAAAGCTAATGGTATTTCCAGTCTCCAGTGTCAGTAAAGGTGGAAACATAGATGCTCAGTCTTGACCTATCAAAAAGAAAAGAGAAGAGAAATTGTGTTGTGGAATGAATTATTTCCCCCTGAATTCATGTGTTAAAGTCCTAACCCCCAACATGACTATGTTTGCAGATATCGTCTTTATAGAGGAAATTGAGTTTAAGTGAGATCATCAGGATGGGACTGTAATCCAAAAAGACTAGTGTTCTAATAAGGAAAGGAAGAGGCAACAGGAGTGCATACACACAGAGAAAAGACATGTGAGGACATAGAGGGAAAATAGCATCTGGAAGCCAAGGAAAGAGGCCTCAGGAGAAAACACACCTGCTAACACCTTGATCTTGGACGTCCAGCCTCCAGAAGTGTGAGAAAATAAATCTTTGTCATTTAAGTGACCCAGTCTGTGATGCTTTGTTACAGCAGCCCTAGAAGACTAATACAGATTTTGGTACCAAGAAGTGGGTGCTGCTGTAACAAATGCCTAAAAATGTAGAAGTAGTTTTGGAACTGGGTAATGGATACAGGCTGGAAGAGTTTTGAGGTTCATGTTAGAAAATGTTTAGATTGCTGCTACGTTCTCAGTGTTTGTGTCTCTCCCAAAATTCATATATTGAAATCCTAATCCACAAGGTGATGGTATTAGGAGGTGGGGCCTTTGGGGAAGTGATTAGGCATTGAGGGTGGAGCCCTAATGAATAAAATTGTTGCACTTACAAAAGCAGCCTAAGGGAGTTTGTTCACTCCTTCCACCATGTGAGGGGACTGTGGGAAGGTACCATCTATGAACCAGGAAATGGGTTCTCACCAGACACCAAATCTGCCTTGATCTCAGACTTCTCAGCCTTCAGAACTGTGAGCAATAAATTTTGTTTGCTTCTAAGCTACTCAGTTTGATTTTTCTTTCTTTTTTTTTTTTTTGAGATGGAGCTTCGCTCTTGTTGCCCAGGCTGGAGTACAATGGCACAATCTCAGCTCACCACCTCTGCCTTGCGGGTTCAAGCGATTCTCCTGCCTCAGCCTTCTGAGTAGCTGGGATTACAGTCTAATGCACCACCACACCCAGCTAATTTTGTATTTTTAGTAGAGACAGGGTTTTTCCATGTTGGTCAGGCTGGTCTCAAACTCCCGACCTCAGGTGATCTGCCCTCCCAAAGTATTGGGATTACAGGCATGAGCCACCATGCCTGGCCCAGTTTGATATTTTTTATAGCAGCCAGAATGGTCTAAGAAAATTGCCTGGAAGAGACTGTTGGTAAGAATATGGATGTTAAAAGTGATTATCATGAGGCATCAGACAGAAATGAAGAACATGTTATTGGAAACTGGAGGAAAGATGATCCTTGTTATAAAAGTGATTTTTAAGCCAGGCATGGTGGCTCATGCCTATAATCCCAAAGCTTTGGGAGGACTGGGAGGGTGGATCACTTGAGCCCTGGAGTTGAAACCAGCCTGGGCAACATAGTGAAGCCCTGTTTCTACACAAAAATTTTTAAAATTGGCCGAGCTTGATGGCAAGAGTCTGTGTTCCCAGCTATTTGGGACGCTGAGGTGGGCGGATGGCTGGAGCCTCAGAGATTGAAGCTGCAGTCAGCCATTATTGTGCCACTGCATTCCAGCCTAGACAACAGAATGAGATCCTGTCTCAAATAAATAAATATAGTGATTTTTTTAATTATACTTTGGTTTTAGGGTACATGTGCACAATGTGTAGGTTTGTCACATATGTATCCATGTGCCATGTTGGTTTGCTGCACCCATTAACTCGTCATTTAGCATTAGGTATATCTCATAATGCTGTCCCTCCCCCCTCCCCCCGCCCCACAACAGTCCCCAGAG
>NW_026652282.1:114666193-114677775 GCF_009828535.3 Hylobates moloch
CCATTTGACCCAGCCATCCCATTACTGGGCATATGCCCAAAGGATTATAAAACATAGTGCTATAAAGACACATGCACACGTATGTTTATTGCGGCACTATTCACAATAGGAAAGACTTGGAACAAGCCCAAATGTCCAACAACGATAGACTGGATTAAGAAAATGTGGCACATATGCACCATGGAATAGTATGCAGCCATAAAAAATGATGAGTTCATGTCCTTTGCAGGGACATGGATGAAGCTGGAAACCATCATTCTGAGCAAACTATCGCAAGTACAGAAAACCAAACACCGCATGTTCTCACTCATAGGTGGGAATTGAACAATGAGAACTCATGGACACAGGAAGGGGAACATCACACACCAGGGACTGTTGTGGGGTGGGGGAGGGGGGAGGAATAGCATTAGGAGATACACCTAATGTTAAATGACGAGTTAATGGGTGCAGCACACCAACATGGCACATGTATACATATGTAACAAACATGCACGTTGTGCACATGTACGCTAGAACTTAAAGTATAATAAAAAAGGGTAATTATGCCAACATTTTTTGTTGTCCACATATATAGATAGATTGATATAGATATATAATATTTCTTAACCATTATAATCATATCATTATTGTGAGTATGAAGTGATAGCTCATTGTGGTTTTGATTTCCATTTCCCTAATGATTAATTATATTAAGCATCTTTTCATGTGCTTATTGGCCATTTGTGTATCTTCTCTAGGGAAATAAATACTCAAATCTTTTGGTTAATTTCCAATGTTCTAAAAAAGTTGTTTTTGAAATTTTTGGCTAGTGTTTTTTTTCCGTTCCTTACTCCACCATTCTTGAAGTCATCTAGATCGGAGGTTTAATGTCCACTGCTATCTTCTCCTTTGCACCAAATGTTGTTAGTCCAACTTGTGCTATTTTTTTGGAACTGAATAGATAACAATATCACAAATTATCACATGCATTATAACTCAGTGTAAAACTGTGGGGATTTTCAGAAGATTAGGCTATGTGAGCCAGGATCCCTGTTGTTTTGTGTTTTCACTGTTTGTGTTTGTATCTCTTACCCATGAAGCATCATGTTAACATGGGAATTTTTGTCTCAAAATTGTTACTGAAAAATATACATGGCAAATACTCATCATTCTAAATGGAAATATTAGATTATCTAATAGAGGGTATGTTTAATACACTATGAAAAAGTTCTGTAAGTCCTAGCCCACTACCAGCCTCCAGTGTATTCAAGGGAAGCTGTGAGTGATCAGGAAGGATAACTGATGAATGAGAAATACTTTGAAGGTTGTTTTAATACTATGCATTTCTCTCCCCACTCCCCCAATCTTCAAGCCATCAAGAGAACTAACTATTCTGAGCTTGTTATGTGTCTTCTGGAATTTGGACAACACTTGATATGTGCCCTTTGAAGTTAAGAAAGCCCAAGGGGTAGTGACTGAGGCACACCTAAAAAAATAATTTAAAGACTGGTTGGAGTTGCCCATGACTGCAAAGCAGAGAGAGGGTTGCAGTGGGAGCAGCCTACACTTTAAATTTGGTGGGGCAAAAGTACAAAGTGTTTACCATATGCCAAAAGATGTATCCACGCTTGAAGCTTCTTGAATGGCCCCCACTGAAGAGGCATGCATGTGGCAAAGTGATCCCAGCCTTCAGAGCAAGGGTGGAGTCTACAGCCAGAGGTGGGAGCAGAGGGGAAGAACAGTAAGCAAAGAATAATGGTATCATCAACAGAAACAAACAATGAGAGAGAAGACTGGTAGGAAAGAGAGAAGTTTTGAGTTTGAGTTTAGACATCATGCTGTGATTTGGTTTCCCAAAGATTATTTCACATGGGTTAAAGGGGTCTCTGCTACCTTCTTTGTATACATGTAATATTTCCAAAGTATTTTTAAGAAGTTAGCACTGTTTTCATTAACCTGGGATGCTTCACTAAAACTAAGACTCAAAGCCCAAGTTCTAGTCCTAGTTGTATAACAGAGTTGCATGGGACTTTAACTGCTGTGTCTCTCATTTTCTCCACTATAAAACACAGATAATACCTGCCCTACCATCTCACAAGGTTGTGATGATGATGATAAAGGATATAGGATAATTTATGTGGAAGTTCTTTGAAAAGAACCAAATGCAAGATTTATTCCAAAACTATTTCTCATAATGAGTATATACCACTAATCTGGCAGGAATAGGACAAGAAGCAATGAAGTTCCAGTTTGTATTCCAGGACAGGAACCTAGCAGGCCCTGGTAATCTGTAATGAAACAATGATTGTAAGCTATGGCCAGTGCTCACCTGAAACAAAGTGCTCACTGAGGATGAGGCTCTGGGGAACTGCATAGTTTTTGCTCTATAACATTAAGGAAAGGAGGGACCTATTGGGTAGAGATGCTGAGTTTTACAGCACTGGATAATAATAAAAAGTGAAACAAATGAAAGTTCCTAATTTGTCAATTCAAAAAGTTCCTAATTTGTCACTTCAAAAAGTTCCTAATTTCTCACCTCAAAGTATGGACTTTCTGAAACTCAAGAGGGACCCTGCTGAAAGAAACTCATCCCTGGACAGAGGAAGCAGCTCTTTCCCTGCCACCCCTTGGGCTAATGAAACTGTTCCTCCTTCCCCGGCGGTGTTCTCTTTCTAGAGGAAAACAATTATCTTCATGTCCCACCCCTCATTCACAGTAGACCTGTAACCAGCATTAAGCTTCAGCGGTATGCTGGAGCAGGCAAATTGAAGAGTCAGTGTCAAAGATTCCAAAAGACTTCCAAGAATTTGTTACATTATATGTACCAGAAACCTGAGTATTAAGAATGCTGTACCAAGGGCAATGAAGTTTGTCCTTATGTTTGTTAGCTGGAGCATCAGGGTGTTTTCTTTTCTTTTCTTCTTTTCTTTTCTTTTTTCTTTCTTTCCTTCTTTCTTTCCTTCCTTTCTTACAGGGTCTCATTCTGTTGCCCAGGCTGGAGTGCTGCAGTGGTACAATCATAGCTTACTGCAGCCTCAAACTCCTGGGCTCAAGCAATCCTCCCACCTCAGCCTCCCGAGTAGCTGAGACTACAGGCAAGCACCACTATGCCTGCCTAATTTTTGTATTTTTTGCAGAGACGGGGTCTCACTGTGTTGCCCAGGCTGGTCTTAAACTTCTGAGCTCAAGTGATCCTTGGCCTCCCAAAGTACTGAGATTATAGGTGTGAGCCACTCTGTGCCCAAGCCCAGGACGTACTTCTATTAGTTTACTGATCTGATTAACTCACATCTAGACTAGATGCTGGGATCCTAGAAATCCCCCAGCATGATACAGAGGAAGGAATTCACAGACTTTGAGAAAAAAATATGCTAGTGTAAATTTATCACCTGTGATTCGCCTGTTCATCCCCTAATAATGTCCTCTGAAAGGCCAGATGACTTGAGACAAATTGGTGAGTTAACCTATGATATCTTCTTTTTTCTTTGAAAATAATGTAAAACTTTTAGAAGAATTGCAAGAATAAGAGTGGCACAAAGAACATTCATATGCCCTTTACTCAAATGTATCTATTGCTAACAGTTCACCTTATTTGCTTTATCATTTGTACACACATTCTTTTTATGTGTGTGTGCATGTACACACCCTTAATTTTTCTGAACTTTTTGAGAGTACTTTGCATATCTCATAAGCCCTTCACTGTGTATTTTCTTTCTTCTTTTTATTTATTTATTTTTTTGGCAGAGTCTCGCTCTGTCGTCTAGGCTGGAGTGCAGTGGTGCAATCTCGGCTCACTGCAAGCTCCGCCTACCGGGTTCACACCATTCTCCTGCCTCAGCCTCCTGAGTAGCTGGGACTACAGGCGCCCACCACCACGTTTGGCTAATTTTTTATTTTTTGTATTTTTAGTAGAGATGGGGTTTCACCATGTTAGCCAGGATGGTGTCAATCTCCTGACCTTGTGATCTGCCTGCCTTGGCCTCCCAAAGTGCTGGGATTACAGGCGTGAACCACGGCACCTGGCCCCACTGTGTATTTTCTAAGAATAAGAATATTCTCTTACATAACCATAGTATAGCTGTTAACTTCATTAAATTTAACATGAATACAAAGCTTTGATCTAATTGAACATTCATATTCCAATTTTGCCAATTGACCAATAATGTCCTTTACAGTACTTGTTTATGCTTTAGCACAGGATCCAGTCTAGGACCAGGTATTGTGTTTAGGTACCATGTCATTTTAGTCTCCTTTAGTCTAGAACATTTATACAATTTTTCTTTTAGAACATTGACGTTTTTTTCCATCTCTAATGGTCTTTTTTAAATTTTTTATTTTTAGCTTAAGTTCTCGGATACATGTGCTGAACGTGCAGGTTTGTTACACAGGTATACATGCGCCATGGTGGTTTGCTGCACCTATCAACCCGTCATCTAGGTTTGAAGCCCCACATGTATTAGGTATTTGTCCTAATGCTCTCCCTCCCCTTGCCCCCCACCCCTCCCCGCGACAGGCCCCGGTGTGTGATGTTCCATTTCCTGTGTCCGTGTGTTCTCATGAACATTGAGATTTTTGAAGAATACAGTCCCCATTCCTTCTGTTTCAATAGAGTATTCCTCATTTGGAGTTTGTCCACTATTTCCTCATTTTGAGATTCATATTATGTATTCTTGGCTAGAAAACTACATAATTGATGCTGTGTCCTTCTTGGGGCATTGTATTTGAAAGCAGAGGATGATGTCTATTGGCCTCCCGCCATGGGCAATGATAATTTTGATTACCCAATCAAGTTATTTTCTGATTTTTCACTTTATAGTTATTATTTTTTTCTCTAGCAGCTAATAAGCAGTCTGTGGAGACACATTTTAAGAACAATGCAAATATTTTGCCCCTCACCAAAAATTTCCCTTTGTGTTAGCATCAGTTGATGATCCAATCTTTACTATGATGGTTGGAAAATTATGATACTCAATCCCTATTATCTTTTAAAACAACTTTATTGGCTTGTTCTTTCTAGGTGGAGATGCTAATGAGACATACTACGTCACAGTGAGCTTGCCAATTTCAATTGGAATAATGAGTCTTGGATAGCAAAGACTAGCTGAGGACACTGAACCAGTGTAGACATGGGGATACTGTGAGTGCTAGAACAGGCAGCAGGGCCTGTATGGTAATCAGGAATGTGTTTCACAGGGATCTTTGGCATCGTATAATTGAACAGGGACCCAAGCACAGAAATAGGTGGGCAGCCTGCTGAGGTCCTTTTACAACTGACAAAACTCCTGGTTTAGTGGACAGAGACCTGACTTGATTTGCCACAACAGAGAGGCATGGCCTTTTAGCCAATTACCAGACCTGAGCAAATGAAGGGGAGGATGAGTTACCTTGAGGAAGAACACCCCAAGTGTTTGCATCATTCCTCTGTGCATTCCTGTTGCATTTTCCTCTCTGTTTTTCCCCCAGTGAACCTACAGCCATTTTCCCTGGGGGAGAAGAAATATCCCCAAAGTTTGGAAATTAGTAGAGCCTATCTCTGAATTAACACTAATTTCTAGACTGCCAGAATACTATGGTCACCAGTCAGACTTTTAGGATAGGGATTGACAAGATATCAATTCAGTTTTGACCCTAGTCAGTCTCACTAGACCAATGAAACTGCCAAACCCAATCTAGTTGAAACATCTTCAGTTACTGAAGGTATAAATGAAATGCATATACAGCAAATGACAGAATGCCTCCCTGGGCTCCTTGAGCCACAGACAGGGCTTTTAAGACTATGTTGGCAAAAGAACCAAGTGAAATCTCCCAGACCTCCACCTGCCTAATAAAAAAGCAATACTGCCTCCCTTGTAGAACTGCAGAAGTAAATGTCATTAGCAATGACCTGTAGGATGTTGGAGTGATGACTTAATTCGTATTTGGCTACTTTAAAAGGCAGGTAGGTTTCAAAGTAACCTTAGGTTGCCGTTCATTGTATGTCAACTCTAAATGTGGCTACTGTTTCGGCTATGATCTTATAGGCACTAGACAAGTAGCTATTGATCTAATGAAAGCATTTTCTTTATATATCAACCAAGGAACCAAGGTGAGGCAAGTAAAGCACTTGCCTAAGGCACAAAATTTAAGGGAGTACCAAAAAACTCAATCGCCAAGATAAATAATATTTAATGCAATATTTTATAAAACCAAAATTTATGCAAAAAATTTATGAAACACGAAATAGCAAAATTTTAAATAGAAACAGGACCAGCAATAAACAGAGAACACCAGAAGCAGAACACACCTTCATTGTCTTGCCACAGTGTATGTCAACTCATCAGCCACATGCCACTCACTTGCAGGGAATCTTCATCACCTTACCATCCCACTATCATCATAAACATCGTAATGCTAGTCTACCATTGATGACATCATGTTGATTGAAACAGAGACCAAAAATTAGCAGGTTTCCCAGATGCTAGAAAACAATCCTCTAGAATATATAGGAGCCTGCTGAAACTGCAGTAGTCTCAGTGGTGCAATGGTGGAAGGGGTATGTGTGTCTAGTGATCTGAGACACACTGGATATACCTTCTAAAGTGCACAAAAAGTTGTATCTTAGACTCCCTACCATTTAATGGGCTTCAATGGGTGTTGGAAAAAACATATATCACATTTGATTGGTTGCTTCTTTCCATTTACTGAGTACTGTTAAAATCTTCTATCTTTACGAGGACCCAGAGCAAGAGGTGGTGCTCCAGCAGCCCCAGGCTATAGCGGGTATGAGTCTGCCACGTGGCCCTTATCACCCAATAAAACCAATGCTACCCAGAACATCTGTGGCAGATTGGGATATTGTGACAGCTTGTGAAAAGTCCACACAGCAGAATCACAGCAAGAAGCTCCTGGAGCTCTGAAACAAACCCATGTTCCCTTAAAGGAAATAACTTCTGTCCTTTAAAAACCAATTCCTCTCTTGCTTTCAGTTTCTGGTCTAGATTGAATTTCTAACACAGAACTTCAAATGACCATGTAACCCAAACTGTCCATCATAAATTGGGTGCTGAGAGCTACCTAACTATAAACTTGGGTGTGCCCTGAAGCATTTCGTCTCCAATGGAAGCTGTGTAATTGGAATGTGACCTAAGCAGATCTTGAAGGTAAAAGACCCAGCATACCTAATCCTGCCACACAGCCATTCTTCCAGTGGCTCACCCTACAACCTCATGGGGCATTCAAGTTGTGTTTATAGCTAGCTCTGCATAATATGCTTGCAGCACCCAGAAGTGAACTGTTCTAGAATTATAGCCCTGAAGGGTATCCCTGAAGGAGAGTGGAGAAGTAAAATTTTCCCAGTGGGCAGAAGTTCAAAGAGTACAACTTCTGGTCCACATTGCCTGCTTGACTTTTAGGCCAGGATCTATACCAGGGATCAACAAACTTTTTCTCTGAAGGACCGGATAGTAAGTATCTTCTGCTTTGCTTGTCACATACAATCCCTGTTCCAACTGCTCAATTCTACCCTTGGAGTGCAAAAACCACCACAGAGAGTATGTAAATATATTGGTATAGCTGTGTTCCAATAAAACTTTATTTACAAAAACAGGCAACAAACTGGAGTTTGCCAATCTCTGATCTATACCAATCCATTGGCAGGAGCTAATGGTTTGGTCAGATGGTTATGGATTTGGAAGAAGTGAAAAGGAGAATTGGTAACAAGGTTGATCTCTTAATTTTGGGTTCATAGAACCCTAAGTGGCCTGAAGATAGAACTATATAATATTATGTAATAGTGATTTCCTTAATAACCTTATGTATTCTATATGTTACACATAAAATACTACTCTGAGAAGGGATCCATAGTCTTTGCCAGACTATCAAAGGCTTTGTAAGATGAAAAGAACTTCTCAGAATGGATCTAGAGAGTGAGAATTTTCATATCTCAAGTAGAATGCTTCCCAAAAGGCCCTAGTCTCCATTGCAGAGGAATGGTACCAGCAAGGTCAGGAAGAGCAAATCCAGAAATAGTTTCCATTCTAGTGAGGGGAAATTACTACCCCACCTATAATGGAAGGGGTTTAAACCAATCAACCTGCCACAAGATTATGGCTTGTCACCTCAAAGTATAGTACCTTACGAGGAACTCAGAGTTTGTTGCTGCTGCTGATGAATTGGGTTAAAGTCCATGAGATTTACTGATCTTATCACATACATAATTGCAGAAGCAGCAAACCTCATAGATTGTTGGAAAGGCTTACTGAAGACTCAGTTATGACACCACCTGGGAAGCTAACACATTGCAAGGTTGAGATGCTGTGCTGTAGGATGTAGAATCACTCTGAAAGTGCTCTCTCTCTCTATATATATATATATACATATATCTATATCTATATCTATATATAGAGATATATATAGATAGATATCTATATATCTATCTATATATATCTCTCTATATATAGATATAGATATAGATATATAGCCATTTTCTCATCATCAGAATACATGGATCTGGGAACCAAAGGGCAGAAAAGTTCCTAGCACCTCTCAATAGTAAACCTAATGATCCACTGACAAAACTTTTGTTTCCCATACTTGAAACTTGGAAGTTGAAGACAGTAACCCCTGGCAGTAATGACTTCATCAGTATCAAAGGCCTTGGCAGTAGATGGCCAGCTAATAGAGGAGAATGGGTGAGGCGGCTTGATAACTGTATGAGTTACATTCCTGAGAATTCTTTTTTTTTTTCATTCCTGAGAATTCTAAGAAATAACAGGGCGGGGGCTCATTATAGAGGGAACTGGAGATTCTTCAAGGCTGGATGGAAGCAAATCCAAAGAAATGATGTGTGTGACTTATTATAACCACACTGTGATTACTTAGACATAACAGCAGTTTTGTCCATGAAATCTGTGAATTTTACAGTCATGCAACTAGAAGAATCATGACTTATGTTTTTTGTTTGTTTGTTTGTTTTTTCAGAAGGAGTTTCGCTCTCGTTGCCCAGGCTGGAGTGCAGTGGCTCGATCTCGGCTCACCACAACCTCCGCCTCCCAGGTTCAAGTGATTCTCCTGCGTCAGCCTCCCAAGTAGCTGGGATTACAGGCATGCACCACCATGCCCAGCTAATTTTGTATTTTTAGTAGAGACAGGGTGTCTCCATGTTGGTCAGGCTGGTCTCCAACTCCCGACCTTAGGTGATCCGCCCACCTCAGCCTCCCAAAGGGCTGGGATTACAGGTGTGAGCCACCGTGCCCTGCCAACTTATGTTTTATAATTCATATATTAATAGCTGTTTTCATTTACTTTTGATACTTTTAGTTGTTTTAGCTGTTAACATTTGTTTGCATCCTTGGGAACTTAGGTATGTACTCCCCTATCCATGTTATACCCACGGTTATCTGGAAGAACATGGCTCTTAAGTTACTCCAGGCTGGTGTGGTCTGGGGAAGCAAGAGTTACCATACAATTTGGTACTTTGTTACATGTACTCTTCTGGTGTTCACTCTAACAGGATTCTAAGTTCCTTAAGGACAAGGACTATCTTTCATAACAATGCTACTCAAAGTGTGGTCTGTGAACTGTTTTCCAGTTCCTGCCTAAGTAAGTATAGGAATTGAGATTAAACTTTTTTAAAATTTCATAGAAATTTGACAGGATAACGTAGAAACATTTTGGGATTTATACTTTCTATATTTCAGTGGTGTTTTTAAAAATGTTCTAGTATTTTAAATAACATTTTCATTTTTTTGCATTTTATACAAGTATTGGTCCACTACGATTGGAAGTTTGTAGAAAAGTCCTTCACTACATATTTTGAGAAGCAATTCCTATTATAACACTTTTTCTTTAGATGTGAAGTTTTATTTTAAGTTTCTCTTTGAGGACAATCTTTACAGTTTAATGAGAATGACTGAACTACAAGTGACAATTTTGGCAAAATATTACCAATGAAATAAGAGGCAGAATTAAAAATAGAAAAATAAATTATGATGTATATTGCCAGTAGCATTACAGATACCATTAGATATATCTTTTAGTTAATTTATTTCAGATGAGGGACAAATGATGACTTGTAACATCTTTTGATTCTAACAAAAATTTTTTTCTTTACAGGGATGCCCTTTCTCACCACTCCTATTCAACATAGTGCTGGAAGTTCTGGCCAGGGCAATCAGGCAGGAGAAGGAAATAAAGGGTATTCAATTAGGAAAAGAGGAAGTCAAATTGTCCCTGTTTGCAGATGACATGATTGTATATCTAGAAAACCCCATCGTCTCAGCCCAAAATCTCCTTAAGCTGATAGGCAACTTCAGCAAAGTCTCAGGACACAAAATCAATGTACAAAAATCACAAGCATTCTTGTACACCAATCACAGACAAACAGAGAGCCAAATCATGAGTGAACTCCCATTCACAATTGCTTCAAAGAGAATAAAATACCTAGGAATCCAACTTACAAGGGATGTGAAGGACCTCTTCAAGGAGAACTACAAACCACTGCTCAGTGAAATAAAAGAGGATACAAACAAATGGGATTGAAGAATCAATATCGTGGAAAAGGCCATATGCCAGGCAATTATAGATTCAATCCATCCCCTCAAGTACCAAGATTTTTCACAGATGACAAAAACAAGAAATGGGGAAAGGATTCCCTATTTAATAAATGGTGCTGGGAAAACTGGCTAGCCACATGTAGAAAGCTGAAACTGGATCCCTTCCTTACACCTTATACAAAAATTAATTCAAGATGGATTAAAGACTTATATGTTAGACCTAAAACCATTAAAATCCTACAAGAAAACCTAGGCAATACCATTCAGGACATAGGCATGGGCAAGGACTTCATGTCTAAAACACCAAAAGCAATGGCAACAAAAGCCAAAATTGACAAATGGGGTCTAATCAAACTAAAGAGCTTCTGCAAAGCAAAAGAAACTACCATCAGAGTGAACAGGCAACCTACAGGATGGGAGAAAATTTTTGCAACCTACTCATCTGACAAAGGGCTAATATCCAGAATCTACAATGAACTCAAACAAATTTACAAGAAAAAAACAAACAACCCCATCAAAAAGTGGGTGAAGGACATGAACAGACACTTCTCAAAAGAAGACATTTATGCAGCCAAAAAACACATGCAAAAATGCTCATCATCACTGGCCACCAGAGAAATGCAAATCAAAACCACAATGAGATACCATCTCACACCAGTTAGAATGGCCATCATTAAAAAGTCAGGAAACAATAGGTGCTGGAGAGGATGTGGAGAAATAGGAACACTTTTACACTGTTGGTGGGACTGTAAACTAGTTCAACCATTGTGGAAGTCAGTGTGGCGATTCCTCAGGGATCTAGAACTAGAAATACCATTTGACCCAGCCATCCCATTACTGGGTATATACCCAAAGGACTATAAATCATGCTGCTATAAAGACACATGCACACGTATGTTTATTGCAGCACTATTCACAATAGCAAAGACTTGGAACCAACCCAAATGTCCAACAATGATAGACTGGATTAAGAAAATGTGGCACATATACACCATGGAATACTATGCAGCCATAAAAAATGATGAGTTCATGTCCTTTGTAGGGACATGGATGAAGCTGGAAACCATCATT
>NW_026652282.1:114677820-114692859 GCF_009828535.3 Hylobates moloch
CAGGCTGGAGTGCAATGGTGCAATCTCGGCTCACCGCAACCTTCACCTCCCAGGTTCAAGTGATTCTCCTGCCTCAGCCTCCTGAGTAGCTGGGATTACAGGCATGCGCCACCACACCAGGCTAGTTTTGTATTTTTAGTTGAGATGGGGTTTCTCCATGTTGGTCAAGCTGGTCTTGAACTCCCGACCTCAGGTGATACGCCCACCTCAGCCTCCCAAAGTGCTGGGATTACAGACGTGAGCTGCCATACCCAGCCCTAAACATTTTTCAATTGTTGATAGGTGGTTTTACATTTTAGACTGTTTTAAATAATTCTACAATGAATGTGCTTGTGCATTAATTGCTTGAGTGTGATTATTTTTTAGACTAGGTTTATAGAGTAAAATTACTGGCTTAGAGAATACAAATTTTTAAAAAACCTTGTTGAATAAGGCAAATTGCATTCTAGAGAGTATGTACCAATTTCCAGCTGTATACAAGAGTGCCCATCTTAACTGTATCTTGTCAAATGTTGAGCTCAATATAGTATTTTAAATGACACCTCTCTTCAGTTTTGCTCGCTAATTGAATTTAATATATTTTTTTTCAAAATGTACCCATCTAAACCTGTTTTAGATGTAAGTTTCAAGATAAACTACTTTCCCTAAAGTTCCTAGTGAAGTGGGATAGTGTTTGATGCGTTAAAAACATAGATTGCAAAATAGTACGTGTAGAATTACGTTTCACATAAGCATTGTAACACTGCAAGGCATCTCTGCTTGGTGAGTATGAGTGATGTAAAAATTTTCTTTGTGCTTTTTTATGTTTTCCAAAATTTCTTTAATATAATAGAACTTTGTAATTAAGCTGCAATTCAAATGCTGTACCTCAAGAATTTATAAGCCATCGAAAAGCTTTGCCTTCTTGATAATTTGGCATAGTATTTCTTTTTACAGTAATACTTTGAAGTTTCTGTATTTATTTAAGGAAGAAAGGGGTATTTCTTGTATCAATAATGGGCACTGGCCCTCATGTTTTCTGGGAAACAGCTGTAGTGAGACTGTTTCTGTTTCTGACATATATGAATATTTTTTAAATGCTAGCTTGAATTAGAGTTTGAGTGTTTGACTTGCTAAGAGAAATGTAAGAAATTTTATTGGAATTTATATTAGCCTCTTGGTACACCAATATTGCTTAGAGGCCGAGTTATCCAAAAGTTAGGAATGCTAAGTGTTCTTTATGTTCAAATTAATAAAAAGAGGGATGAGAACACTTTAGAACAAGGTATCCAGCAACCAAGAAACAAATGAACAGTTTTTTAGATTTAGCTTGTTGTGAATCTATTTTGGCGTGTCATGTATAGTTAAATGGCCTCATTATAAAAGTTCTCTTGGTACAGTACATTATGATATGTTAATCAAAACCACTGAAAGTCATCGTTATGTAACTTTTTAAAGATAACTTTTTTCCTAAATGTAGAGCATGAGCTAGTTAATCAATATGAATTATCCATTAAATTCAAAAGGTAAGGTATAATAAAATACATTGAAAGAATCTGTTCTTGTATCTGTGCCTGAATTCATAATGCAAGAGGTAAGTGACATAGATTAAATTGAAGTACTGTGCATATGTTCACAATATAATCAACTTGACATCACAAAATAGTCTCAGAGCTCAAGATATTAAAAAAACTACCTAATTCTTCTATCCTCTCTCCTTCCCTCACTTTAAATGGATTTTACCAGGTTCTCAAATAGTAAGTTATGTGAGATTTTTTTCCCAGAGTCTCATTAATTAAGTGGATTTTTTTTTTTTTTTTAGATGGAGTCTCGCTCTGTTGCCCAGGCTGGAGTGCAGTGGCGCGATCTTGGCTCACTGCAACCTCCACCTCCCGGGTTCAAGCAGTTATGCTTCAGCCTCCCAAGTAGCTGGGATTACAGGCATGTGCCACCACACCCAGCTAATTTTTTTGTATTTTTAGTAGAGATGGGGTTTCACCATATTGGCCAGGCTGGTCTCGAACTCCTGACCTTGTGATCCGCCTGCCTCTGCCTCCCAAAGTGCTGGGATTACAGCCATGAGCCACTGCGCCTAGCAATTATGTGGAAATTTTAAGGAAAACATTTTTTTCTGGTATGAGACATTTTCTCCAGTTACTTGTACCCGGGAAGATCTGGATTGCGTTAAAAGATCTCTTTTATAATGTTATATACAGCTCACATTCCTGAATTACAGTATTTCAAATTTTCTCTTGACCATAATGAAACAATAGACATTAATAACATTCTGTTAATTTTGTCAGTGTTTAACATGGGAAAAAAATACCCCAGAAGAATTTTATTCCGGTTATTCTAAGGAGGAAAACAAGAAAGGTAGCATTAATTACAAAAGTTTTCAATAACCAATTTGTTTTCCTTGACTGAAATTGATATACCTCTAATCTGATATATAGCCTTAGAAAGTCACATACTAATAATATTATTTTGTCGTTTTGCTGTAGATGTGTTCTTTGTGCCATTGTCCTGGAGCAACAATTGGTTGTGATGTGAAAACATGTCACAGGACATACCACTACCACTGTGCATTGCATGATAAAGCTCAAATACGAGAGAAACCTTCACAAGGAATTTACATGTAATTATTTAACTTCTCTTTAAGTTTTTTTTTTTTTAACAATCATACTTTCTTTGGGCTTTTGTAAAAATTTTTCCCATTTCAAAGCATTTCATCAGCATCATAAAGGGTGTTTTTGATAAGAAATTTAATACTTAGAGAAACAGTACAGGAAGTTTAATAATATTTTTTGAACCCAGCTAGTGAATGGGGTGAAGTGTACTGCTCGTTTTCTTAATTTGAAAAGTGAGTTTAGTTTGCTTACTAATTTTTGATTTCTTCATTTTTTATAGGGTCTATTGCCGAAAACACAAGAAAACTGCACATAACTCCGAAGGTACATCATTTAGCAACGTTTCAGCCACTTTTCAGTTTCAAGAAGAAATTTGAGTATAGATTAGTGAATTATACGATATTAATTTTAACCATAAGACATATCTCAACATTCAGTACATTTAGAAGAATTGAGAAAAGTGTTAGGATAAACTAATGTGCATAGTGAAAAAGATCTGAACTTTTTTTTTTTTTTTTCCTGAAACAAAGTCTTGCTCTGTCGCCCAGGCTGGAGTGCAGTGGTGTGATCACAGCTTACTGCAACCTCTGCCTTCCAGGTTCGAGCGATTCTCCTGCCTCAGCCTCCCGAGTAGCTGGGATTACAGACGTGCGCCACAATGCCCAGCTAATTTTTGTATTTTTAGTAGAGACGGGGTTTCACTGTGTTGGCCAGGCTGGTCTTGAACTCCTGACATCGTGACCCACCTGTCTCAGCCTCCCGAAGTGCTGGGATTACAGGCGTGAGCCATCGCATCTGGCCAAGATCTGAACTTTTAAGAAAACTTTTACCCCAAAGTCCTTGTAAAGTATATGCTAAAAATCTGTCTTTAGTAAGAAATTATGCTGGTGGCTGCGTGTTTCATTTCTTTCTTTTTTTTTTTTTTTTTGAGACAGAGTCTCGCTGTGTGGCCCAGGCTGGAGTGCAGTGGCGCAATCTCGGCTCACTGCAAGCTCCGCCTCCCAGGTTCACACCATTCTCTGCCTCAGCCTCCCGAGTAGCTGGGACTTCAGGTGCCTGCCACCACGCCCGGCTAATTTTTTGTCTTTTTAGTGGAGATGGGGTTTCACCATGTTAGCCAGGATAGTCTTGATCTCCTGACCTCGTGATCTGCCCGCCTTGGCCTCCCAAAGTGCTGGGATTACAGGCATGAGCCACCGCGCCCAGCCTCGTTTCTTTTCTCTTATCTTTTTTCTTTTTTTTTTTGAGACGGAATCTCGCTCTGTTGCCCAGAGTGCAGTGGCACAATCTCAGCTCACTGCAACCTCTGCCTCCTGGGTTCAAGTAATTCTCCTGCCTCAGCCTCCTGAGTAGCTGGGATTACAGACACCCGCCACTACGCTTGGCTAATTTTTGTATTTTTAGTAGAGACGGGATTTTGCCATGTTGGCCAGGCTGGTCTCGAACTCCTCACCTCAGGTGATCCACTCACCTCGGCCTCCCAAAGTGCTGGGATTATAGGTGTGAGCCACTGTGCCCGGCCAGCTGCGTGTTTCTTTAAGGATGATAATTGGTATCCTTGATACTGTCATATTATAAATGATGTGAGCTTGGTAATAGTAGTACATTTTGTGATCACCAGGCTTTCTGTTATATTTTTATTCACATCTGTAGTACTTTAAAAAATGCCAATATGTTAATAAGTAACCAAATTTAAAATACAAACTTAAAAAATTATTTTATAGTTTGTTTCTACTTAAATTTATATAAAATCAGGTTAGTCATATTTATATATAGTTAGCCAAGTTGCACTTGATCTTTAAAAAGTATGGGAAAACTCTGATATCGAGTTCTGACTTGTTTCAAACCTTTTCAAACAGATGGTTTTGATACTTTTACTAGCAATATAAAATGGCTTAGATGTAATCTGCGATTGTTCTAGCCCTTCATTTAGATTAGAGATCTTTAAAATTTTTGTTCACTTTTGAGAATATGTTGCTTAGAATTATAATGGTTTGAGCACTGTTGTTTTAGGAAGTTGTTTCTTTTATGCAGATTTACCTAGTTATTGGTATTCTCATGTTAAAATTGGTGGCCCTTTTTGATCTCTAGATCTTGGCTTTTATAATACAAAACAATATTGTTTCCACTTCTGGACTCGAGATTAGTCCAGATACTTTAAAGTGTTGGTTAAAAATACAGTCATTAGCAAAATCTAGTCTTTAAGGTAAACAAGCTGGATAAATAATAACGATGTTTTTTTGAGGTGATAAAATATGACGGAAAAAGCCTTAGTAGTGCTTTTCTTCTGTTTTCTCCTCACTGAATTCTAGAATTGAATGGGAAAATCCTTTGTGAAAGATTGAGTATGCTTTTCCACCTTTCATTACTTCAGATTTTAACAGTGCATTTATTTCATTCTCTTTAAGATTGTAGTGGCCCTATATGGTTTTAATTTTTGTGAGTACAGAGTAGGTGTGTATTTATGGGGTACATGAGATATTTTGATACAGGCCCACAATGTGAAATAAGCGCATCATGGAGAATGGGGTATCCATCCCTATTTCAAACAATTCAAGTTAAGCTGAGGATTGAGACTATGTTATGCTGTATGTTAAGCTGAGGATTGAGACTCATGATCTGATGAATACAAGTATGAGCACACTGAGACAGGATATTTGAGATAATTAAGAAGGATGATTAATATATACTGATTATGTAGATAGCTCCCATTTTATTCCCTGGATTTCTGAAGCTGACAGTACCATCTAGTGGTAGGGAGAAGTCACTGCAAACTGTATAAAGTAGAATAATTTTGGCCATGTTTTAGCACTGTGACACTTAATAGAGATCTAAATTCATACTTTTCAAGACTTTTCTTTTAATGTAACTGGCAGCATTATTATAACTTCAGATTTGTGATACAATTAATTTGAATTTGGGATTCGATGTGTACGTCTACAGAACAGTGGGTGGGGGGCTTGTGTCATTTTTATATATAGTATGTTTATACTCACATTGTGGACCTTGAAAGAATAATTTTATAATTTCAAGTATTAAAGCTTTATGGTTATTGATTTCTGGCTTTTATCACATTGATCTAGCTCAAATTTAGTTGATTTTGAGTGCTTTGTCAGAAACAGAACTTCCAATTGTTCCATTGTTCTAATGGGAAACATATGTTCTCCTTTATGATTGTGGTTTATGATGGGAGGTTATAGGATTGTATTTCAGGGACTGTCTTTTAAGAATTGTACTGCACTAAAAAAAAAAAAAAAAGAATTGTACTGCACTAGTCTCCAGAACAAAGAAGAATTAATATCTATGGTAATGTCTTGGTCATTTGCCATCTGTGGCTCAATACTTACTTTGCTAATACTTAATATGATAAATGCTATTAATATATAATTCAATCTGCCATGTTAGCTTTATATAAAATGAGCTGTTTTGAAATATTAAGTTTGAGAATAATTGCATAATATAGCAATTCAATTTTTCCATCACAAATAAAATATTATTGAATATTAAATACCTAAAACCTATGTCATCAGTTTTGCTTCAGGAAAAAATGGACTGTGAATTTGAAAAGCAATTTAAAAAATCTATATGGAGTTTTTAGCTATCATTATGTCACTAGGTTATTAGAATGCCCGTCCCAGGAACTGTATGTATTTACCTCTTAGTGGTGATGGGCTTAGATAAGTTGCCTATAAAATGATTCGAAACATATAAGAAAGCATTTCTGGGCTGGCACAGTGGCTCACTACTGTAATCCCAGCACTTTGGGAGGCCAAGGCTGGTGGATCACCTGAGGTCAGGAGTTCGAGACCAGCCTGGCCAACATGGTGAAACCCCGTCTCTACTAAAAATACAAAAATTAGCTGGGTGTGGTGGCACACATCTGTAATCCCAGCTACTCAGGAGGCTGAAGTGGGAGAATTGCTTGAACCCAGGCGGCGGAGGTTGCAGTGAGCCGAGATTATGCCATTTGCACTCCAGCCTGGGTGACAGAGCAAGACTTGGTCTCCAAAATAAAAAGAAAGCATTTCTGTTAAAAAAATATCTCCCCTATCAATGGTGACAGTTAACTGAGGACAGAGTCCTTCTGGAATTATATACAAGCTGGTAAATATAGTTCAGCTACTATATGCCAGGCCTGTTAGGTAATTGGGGATATAGGCATAAATTAGGTGGGTCTCTGCCCCAAAGAGCTTGAAGTCTAATATGAGAGATGTACATTAAATAAATAGTTGCACAATTAATAGGTTACAATTGTAATAAATGCCATGAATGAGAAATTAGAGTGCCATGAGCAAATGTTTGGGGGGACCTATGAAGAAATTTCATTTAAATTAAGTCTTAAAAGACTAAAGATGATTGGAGGCACATTCTATGCAGAAGGAACAGGATCTTTGAAGACTTAGACAGGGCGGAACTTGATGCTTCCAAGGAATTGATAGAAAGCTATGTAAGTAAAAGATAGATAGAGGCAGACATGGTGGTTCATGCCTGTAATCCTAGCATTTTGGGAGGCTCTAGTGAGGAGATGGCTTGAGGCCAGGAGTTTAAGACCAGCCTGGACAACATAGCGAGATCCTCTCTCTACAATTTAAAAATTAGCCGAGCATGATGTACACCAGTAGTCCCAGCTACTCGGGAGGCTGAGGCAGGAGGATTACTTGATCCCAGAATCTCAAGGCTGCAGGGAGCTACGATCACACCACTCCACTCCAGCCTAGGCAACAGAATGAGACCCTGTCTCTTATTCCGACAAACAAAACTGATAGGTAGAGTGGCACATGAGGTTGGGAGAGGAATACATGGGCCAGATTGGTAGGGATTTTGAATATTATCCTAAGAACAGCAAGAGGTAATTGAGGGTTTTAAGCAAAGAGAGTGGCTTGTTGCAGGAATCCTGGTTAGTAATGATAGAAGGCTTGGACTAGAGTTGTAACTACGGGGATGAGCAGAAGTAGACAAATTTGAGAGAGTGTTTGAAGATAGAATTGATAGGACTTAGGTGCATCCAATATAGGGATAAGGGAAAAGAGATATTGGAGATGACTCCAAGGTTTCTGGCATATGCAAATGGGTGACTGAGGGTGCCACTTGCTTAGATAACAGGAGAGGTGAAGTAAGCTTATGGGGAAAGTTGATGAGTTAAGTTTGAAAGATCAAGTTTGAGGTACCTATGAGCTAGCTAAGTGGGGATATCAGAGAAGCAGATGGATTGATTATATGGTTCTTGTTCTCAGAATAGAGATCTTCGCTAGAGATAGAAATTTGCCAAGTGTGAGTATAGATAATTGCATCTTTGTGAGTGGAGGAAAAATCCCCTAAGGAGAGAGTTCAGAAGAGGAAAGGGCCTAGGACTGAGCCTTGAGGAACTTTAACAATTAAAGGCTGGTTATAGAAGGATGGGCCTGCAAAGGGAGAGAAAAAGAATGGCTAGAGAGGTAGGAGGAAAGTCAGATTAGTGTTACATCCTGGAAACCAAAGGAAGGAAGAGAATAGTTCCTGAAGGAACCAAATGGTCAACTTGGTGGGCTGTTGAAAAAGTATCCATTGGATTCAGTGACAACAGAGCTATGGGTGACCTTAGAAAATAGTTTGGGTAGAGTAATAGGGGCAAAAGCCATATTGATATGCACCTCGACAAATGGGAAGTGAGAAATTGGAGATTTGTGACATGGCATGTTACATACATGTCAAAATCCATAGAATGTACCACACTGAGAGTACCCTAATGTAAACTGTGGACTTCAGGTGATAATGATATGCCTATATTGGTTCATCCATTGTAACAAATGTACCACTCTGGTGTAGGATGTTAATAGTAACACGGGTAAGCCTCCTAATATGTTTGCTTGTAAAGGGGCAGGGAATAGTTAGAAGGAAGTTAAAGGGTGGCTTTTTTCCCTTAATTAATAGACTTTATTTTTAGAACAGTTTTAGGTTCATAGCAAAATTGAGCACAAAGTACAGAGTTCCTGTATATCTCCTCTTCCCCAACCCCTAACATACATACATACACACACACACACACACACACACATACACACACACACACACAGCCTATCCACTATTAACATCCCACACCAGAGTGGTACGCTTGTTACAACGGATGAAGCAATATTGGCACATCATTATCACCCAAAGTCCATAGTTTAAATTAGTGCACTCTTGGTGTGGTACATGCTATGGGTTTTGACATGTGTATAATGACATGTACCTACCATTACAGTATCATACAGATTCATTTCACTGCCCTGAAAATCCCCTGTGTTCCACCTGTTCATCCCTTTTCCCTACCCAACCTCTGGCAACCACTGATACTTTTACTGTCTCCATAGCTTTGCCTTTTCCAGAATGTCGTAGTTGGAATCATACAGTGTATAGCTTTTTTCAGATTGGCCTCTTTCACTTAATTGCCTTTTATTTTTATTTATTATTTTAAGACAGGGTCTCACTCTATCACGCAGGCTGGAATCCAGTGGCTCAATCACGGCTCACTGCAGCCTCAACCTCCCAGGCTCAAGCGATCTTCCCACCTCAGCCTCCTGAGTAGCTAGAACCACAGGCATGTGCCACCACACCCGGCTAATTTTTTTTACATTTTTTTTTGTAGAAACGGGGTCTTGCCACATTGCCCAGGCTGATCTTGAACTCCTGGGTTCAAGTAGTCCTCCACCCCAGCCTTTTAAAGTACTGGAATTACAAGCATTGAGCCACCCTCCCAGCCTTCGGTTTTGTTTTTGTTTTTTTTTTTTTTAGGAGGAGAATTAATTGATACATAGACCCTTATGAGAAGGGTTGCTATGGGCAGGAAGAGATTGAAGGTAAAGGAAAAAGGATTCAGCACCCAAGCAAAACAATTGGCCTGTGATAGAAGGGCATTTCCACTGTAATAAGAGGGAACGAAGAGGATAAGTGGCTCCCATCTGGTCTGTCTTCTCTGTGAAGGAGAATGTAGCGAAAGGTGTGAGGGTTGGAAGCTGAAGGAAAGAGAACCGTTTGAAAGAATAGCTCTGAAGACTGGGAGAGGAAGTTTGCCTGGAGAAATGTAAGGTTTCCAGAATAGGTTGAGGGCCCTGTTGAGGTTAGTACCCATGAGTTTATGTAGTGGTTCCCAACAGTTAAGTGATGTGACTTTTCCACCAGTAATTCAGGATCCTGTATGTGCATAGAGAAAGTGGCTAGTTGGGTAAATAAAAATTGGGATCTTGCCAATTGAGTTTAACAAAGTAAAGGGATATGGGAGTTTAGGATATTTGCAAGAGAGCAGTTTGAGCGAGATAGGGAGGGAAGTGACAGCAGAACAAGAAACAAGAAGGCATCAATGGACTGGAGGTCCTAATAGGGTTGAAGAACAATGAGAATGAAAGTACTTAGGAAAACAAGCATTTGTGGTCCCAGAGTGTGACATAGGGATGTCAGAAATAGAACCATTTTATGTGATTATAAGGTTTTCAAGTGTGGTAAATTGGGGAGAGTAATGCCCAACTTACCAGTACACCAACGCTCCTCCTAGTATTCTAAAGCCCTGTCTGTCCCGTTTCTGATTGTCTTCTCTTCTTAACCACTGTTTTCCTCATCTTACATCTTCCTAGTTTATGCTCCATCTTCTTCCTCCTAAGTTCTCACATCATTTAACAGTGTGAAGTAGAAAGGGTATCTGGACAGAAAGTCTGAAACTGCCACCCACTAGGTCTTAACTTGGTTAACTTATTCACAAGGCAAAGTGTCCTCGTGTATCAAATGAGACTAATACATATATAATTTTAGTTTGGGGGGAGTGGGGGAGGACATAATTAAGTGACAGATATGTGACAAACATTAAAATACAGTGGTGACATCATGGCTTCATCTTACTCTTAAACCTTTTAGGAAAAAATGTGTATGGATATTGAGAGAGAATGAATGATAAAGCAAATGTGGTAAAATATTATTTTTAGAATCTGGGTGAAGGGTATACAGGAATTTTTATGACAACTTTTTTTATAAGTCTGAAATTACTTAAAAAGATAAAAGTGGTGATAAGTGTTAGAATTACAGTGACCACAAAATCCCATGCTTTCTGAGATGGTGTAAAGGAATCTTTTGTGCCTAACCTTGGAGGCTATAGTCTGTATTTTATTCAGGGACCTGGTGGATTCCCTAATGGACAGTTCTGAAACTTTATATTAGAAATTGCTTGTCAAATAATATAACTCAGTTTATGTTTCAGGAAATAGGGTCACCGTAGTTATATTAAAAGTATCTTAAAAATGTTATAATTTATGTAGATTTGAAGCCTTTACCTGCTTTAATAATTCACTTATTGGTTGTCGTTTTTTGTTTGTTTGTTTGTTTGAGACAGAGTCTCATTCTGTCGCCCGGGCTGGAATGCAGTGGCACGATCTCAGCTCACTGCAACCTCTGCCTCCCTGGTTCAAGTGATTCTCCTGCCTCAGCCTCCCGAGTAGCTGGGATTACAGGCAAGCGCCACCACCACGCCCAGCTAATTTTTGTGTTTTTAGTAGAGACAGTGTTTCACCATGTTGGCCAGGATGGTCTCGATCTCCTGACCTCGTGATCTGCCCACCTTGGCCTCCCAAAGTGCTGGGATTACAGGCGTGAGCCACCGCACCTGGCCGCAGTTTGCATTACTTTTATTAAATGGAAATATAGGGAGATTTTGATGTTGATATTAAGCTCTTTAAAAACCTTTGAGTAGCATTGAATAGACTTATGAAGTACTGGGAAGGCAGTATTATACACTGGTTAAGAGTATGGGCTTCGAAATAAGGTCTATTTAAATCTTAGCTCTGCCACATCCTAGGCACATGATCTGGGGCAAATTATTTGATCGCTCTCACAGGAGAGCCTTAGATATTGCATCTGTAAAATTTGGGGGATTTTTTTTAAAAACCTACCTCATAGGATTATTCTAAGGATTAAATGAAAAATAATGCGTGTACAACTCTAAACAATGGCTCAGTACAGGCATACCTTATTTTATTGCACTTCAGTTTATTGTGCTTCACAGATAACTGCATTTTTTACAAATTGAAGGTTTGTGGCAACCTTGCATTGAGCAAGTCTTTTGGCATCATTTTTTCCGACAGGATGTGCTCACTTTGTTTCTGTCACATTTTGGCAATTCTCACAATATTTCAAACCTTTTCATTTTTTTATCCGTTATGGTGATCTGTGATCAATGATATTTGATATTACTATTGCAAATTGTTTAGGGACATCATGAACCGTGCCCATGTAAGACAGTGAACTTAATTGATAAATGTGGTATGTGTTCTGGCTGCTTCCCCAACCAGCCGTTCTCCATCTCTCTCCCTCTTTTTGGGTTTCCCTATTCTCTAAGACATAACAGTATTGAAATTAGACCAATTAATAACCCTCTAATGGCCTCTTAAGTGTTTAAGTAAAAGGAAGAGTTGTACTTTTCTCACTTTAAATCCAAAGCTGAAATTATTAAACTTAGTGAGGAAGGCATGTTGAAAGCTGAGACAGGCCAAAAGCTAGGCCTCTTGTACCAAACAACCAAGTTGTGAATGCAAAAGGAAAGTTCTTGGAGGAAGTTAAAAGTGCTATTCCAGGGAACACACAAATGACAAGAAAGTGAAACAGCCCTATTGCTGATATGGGGAAAGTTTTAGTGGTCTGGATAGAAGATCAAACCAGCCACAACATTCCCTTAAGCCAAAGCCTAATCCAGAGCAAGCCTCTAATTCTTCAATTCTATGAAGGCTGAGAGAGGTGAGGAATCTACAGAAGAAAAATTTGAAGCTAGCAGAGGTTGGTTCATTAGATTTAAGGAAAGAAGTCTCCATACAATAAAGGTGCAAGGTGAAAGCAGCAAGTGCTGATGTAGAAACTATAGTGAGTTACACAGAGGATCTAGCTAAGATCATTGATGAAGTTGCCTACACAAAACAACAGATTTTTAATATCAATGAAACAGCCTTGTATTGGAAGAAGATGCCATCTAGGACATTCATAGCTAGAGAGATGTCAATGCCTGGCCTCAAAGCTTCAAAAGACAGACTGAGTCTTGTTAGGGGCTAATGCAGCTGGTGACTTTAAAGCCAATCCTCATTTACCATTTTAAAAATCCTAGGGCCCTTAAGAATTACAGTAAATCTACTCTGTTTATGCTCTATAAATGAATGATAGCACATCTGTTTATAGCATGGTTTACTGAATATTTTAAGCCCACTCTTGACACCTACTGCTCAGAGAAAAAGATTCCTTTCAAAATATTACTGCTTATTGACAATGCATCTGGTCACCCAAGAGCTCTGATGGAGATCTACAAGGAGATGAATGTTGTCTTCATGCATGCTAGTACAGCATTCATTCTGCAGTCCATAGAGCCCATGGATCAAGGAGTACTTTGGACTTTCAAGTCTTATTATTTAAGAAATACATTTCATGAGGCTGCAGCTACCATACACAGTGATTTCTGTGATGAATCTGGGCAAGGTAATTAAAAACCTTCTGGAAAGGATTCATAATTCTGGATGCCATTGAGAACATTTGTGATTCAAGGGCAGAGGTCAACATATCGACGTTAATGGGAATTTGGAAGAAGTTTATTCCAACCCTCACGGATGACTTTGAGAGGTTCAAGACTTCAGTGGAGGAAGTCACTGCAGATGTCGTAGAAATAGCAAGAGAACTAGAATTAGAAGTGGAGCCTGAAGATGGGACTGGATTGCTGCAATCTCATGTTCAAACTTTAACAGATGAGGAGTTGCTTCTTATGGATGAACAAAGAAAGTAGTTTCTTGAGATAGAGTGTACTTCTGGTGAAGATGCTGTGAACATTGTTGAATAGACAACAAAAGATTTAGAATATTCCGTAAACATGGTTGATAAAGCAGTGGCAGGGTTTGAGAGGATCGACTCTAATTTTGAAAGAAGTTTTCCTGTGGGTAAAATGCTATCAAACAGCATCTCATTCTATAGAGAAATCTTTCACAAAAGAAAGAGTCCATCAATGCGGCAAACTTCAGTGTTGTCTTAATTTAAGAAATTGTCACAGCCACCCCATCCTTCAGCCATCCACCACCTTGATCAGTTAGCAGCCAACAGCATCAAGGCAAGACCCTTCACCAGCGAAAAGATTACAGCTTACTGGAAAGCCCAGATGATTGTTAGCATTTTTTAGCAATAAAGTATTTTTAATGAAGGTACAAACCCTTTATTTATACATAATGCTATTATACACTTAGTAGACTACAATATAGTGTAAACATAACTTTTAAATGCACTGGGAAATGAAGAGATTCGTGTGATTTGCTTTATTGCGATAACTTGCTTTACTGTGGTAGTCTGGAACCAAACCCACGATATCTTGAAGATGTCTGTAAATACTGTGTTCTATATCATTATTATTCCTTTAAACTTCCAACTGCTTTTATCACCGTCTTTTCGTGTGCTCTTCCTTAGGTGACAGTGGAATTTAAATTCTTTGTACTTTAACTTGGAAAATTTAGTAGTGTATTCATATTGTGGTCTTCACACCATGTAAAACTGACTCCATATTCTTTTTTTGTTTGTTTGTCTCATTCTGTCGCCCACACTGGAGTGCAGTGGTGCGATCTCGGCTCACTGCAGCCTCCACCTCCCGGGTTCAAGCGATCCTCCCACCTCAGCCAAGTAGCTGGGATTACAGGCACCTGCCACCATGCCCGGATAAGTTTTGTATTTTTAGTAGAGACAGGGTTTTGCCACGTTGGCCAGGCTGGTCTCGAACTCCTGACCTCAGGTGATCTACCCGCCTCAGCCTCCCAAAGTACTGGGATTACAGGCGGGAGCCACCACGCCCGGCCGACTCCATATTCTTTCTGATTCACCCATGTGCGGAGTACTGTGTTAGGCATTGTGTATGCTCATCTGTGATTTAGCACACTGTACAAACTTTCATTATAGGAAATTTCAAACTTAGGTAAAAGTAGAAATAACAGCATAACGTTTCATCTTTACCCCCCACTCACTTTCTTCATTTGGATTATTTCGAAGTAATCCCAGACATCAGATTTCATTTTAGCACACTTTAGTAATAATATATTTTGGGTGTATGTTACAAATTTGTATATTCATGTGTATGTATATATGCATGTGTTTGTGCGTGTGTATGTATATGTATTGTATACATATATGTATGTGTATGTATATATATGTATCTCAAGTAAATCAAGTAAATGATTTTATATATATCAAGTAAATGATTTTATATATATATAATATATATAAAATCATTTACTTGATACCTTTCCTGAAAAAGCAGGAAGCTGAGTTCACAAATGACTCCGCACATACAGAGTAAATGCACATCACATTTACACTGGAAAAGGCAGGGCAAATGTCCCCCAGTTTTCCTTTTGCAGCAACCATGAAGATTCAAAGCAGAGATGGTGATGCTTGCCTCAATCTTAATGCCTGTCCTTTT
>NW_026652282.1:114692869-114701249 GCF_009828535.3 Hylobates moloch
ACAGAGAAAAAAATCACAAAGAGGAACTTGTATTAACATATATTAAAACTTATTATAAAGCAGCATTTAAAAAGTGATGCTAATGCAAAAATAGATGTCTATTGTTGAGATTCCTGTTTTGACTGAAGTATATGTAAGTATTTAGATTATCATTAAGGAGCTATTCAAAATTGATAAAGAAAAGATGGATTAGTCGATAAAAGTTGCTGGAATATTTGGTTAGCTATCTTTGAAAACAAACAAAACAAACAGCTAGAGCTCTCCCACATCCCACACATCAAAATAATTCCAGATGGATAGAGGGTTGAATATAAACAACGAAACTGCACACTGCACATTACATTATTCTCTCTACTTTTCTCTTATTTACAATTTTTATAACATTTAAAAAAAGGATTAGACTATGAAAGATTAAGAAGAAAATAAGGTGAATATATGACCATGAGACTGGGAAAAGTGGTTTCAAACATAACATAGGTGACAGAAACCACTGACAAAAATATCAATTTGAACAATAAAACCACATCAAAAACTATCTTAAAATTAAAAAGCAAAAGACAAACCAAAAAATCATGGTGTTTACTGTAGGACACAGAACGGTAAATATCCTTTATTCATTCATCCATTCGGGAGATGTTCATTGAGCATCTATTATGTACCAGGCACCCTCTTTTTTTTGTTTTCCTTTGAGTCTCACTCTGTCACCAGGCTGGAGTGCAGTGGTGCGATCTCGGCTCCCTGCAACCTCTGCCTCCAGGGTGTTCAAGCGATTTTCTTGCCTCAGTTTCCCGAGTAGCTGGGACTACAGGTGCATGCCACCACATCCAGCTAATTTTTGTATTTTTAGTAGAGATGGGCTTCGTCGTGTTGGCCAGGCTGGTCTCGAACTCCTAATCTCAGGTGATCCATCCACCTTGGCCTCCTAAAGTGCTGGGATTACAGGCGTCAGCCACTGCACCCGGCCTCAGGCACTCTCTTAATGCTAGAGAATCAGTATGAACAAAGTCCCTGCTCTCGCAGATCTTATATTCTAACGAGAGAAAACAGATAATAAACAAAATGAATATTTAGCATGTCAGATGATAAGTGCTATGCAGAAAAATTAGGCAAGTGTAGTTGTTTTCTAGGACTGCCATAACAAAGTACTAGAAACTGGGTACCTTAGAACAACAGAAATGTATTCTCTCACAGTTCCGGAGATGAGAAGTCTGAAATCAAGGTATCAGTAGGGCTATGTTCCCTCTGAAAGCTCTAGAGGATGATCCTTCCTTGCCTCTTCCCCCTTCTGGTGGTTACTGGCAATCATTGGCATTCTCTGGCTTGTAGACCCATCACTCCAGTCTCTGCCTCTGTTGTCACATAGCAGTCTCCCTGTGTGTTTGTATGTGTCATTGGATTCAGGGCCTACCCTTACTCAGTGTGACCTTATCTTAACTGGAACCCATCTGCAAAGATCCTATTTCCAAATAAGTTCACATTTACGATTACTGGGGGTTAAGATTTGGACATATCTTTTGAAAGGCCGCAACTCAACCCAGTTTCGCAAGGTAGGGAAATACTGCTGGGGTTGGTTGCTGTGTGAAAGTTTGATGATCAGGGAAGTTCTCGCTGATGAGGTGACATTTGAATAGATGGGAGAAATTAATGAAAAAATGAGATTTGTGAATATCGAACAGTAATTCTTCTTAATCTATAAAGAGCCAAATAATAATAACAGCTAACATTCACTGAGCACTTTCTATGTTTCAGACACTATAATAATAAATGCTTTACAAATATTGTCTCATTATTTTCACAATCCAAAAAGATAGTACTATTCTGTAAGATTAATCTATTATTATTTCCACTTCAAAGATGAAGAAACTGAAGCTCAGAAAGGCTAAGTAATTTGTCCAACTTTGTGCATCTAGCAAGCCAAAAACCAAGTCCATATCCTTCTGTCTCCAGAGCCTAGGCTAACAGAAAAACGGAGATAAAAGAAAAAATTTCGTAGGGATACAGTTTTAAAAGTTCATGCTCAGTAATTATCAATTCAAATTAAAACAACGGTGAGTTATTTTTCATTTATCAACTTTACCATGGTTAAAATGATTGAGGTCTCATGCTTGTAATCCCAGCAAATTGGGAGGCTGAGGTGGGAGGATCACTTGAAACTAGGAGTTCAATACCAGCCTGGGCAAAATGGTGAGACCCCCATCTCTACAAAAAATACAAGAATTAGCCAGGCATAGTTGTGCGCACCTGTAGTACCTCCCATCTACTCGGGAGGCTGAAGGGGGAGGCTCACTTGAGCCCAGGAGTTTGAGGTTACAGTGAGCTGTGATCACACCACTGCACTCCAGCCTGGGTGACAGAGAGATAACTTGTCTCGATATAATCTTGCTGGTAGTTCATTTAATTAGAATGGGGTAGCATCTGGAGTAACTTAACCCTCAAAGCCCACACAATTTATCCTTACTCCTTTCTAGAATGAATCCCAAATTTCTGGCAAGCACAGATGAAATAATGCAGGAGAAACAGCAGGTGGTGGTGATAGGTAGAGGGTTGTGGGAAGTGATGTGGAATAGTGGAGGTGATGGAGAGAGATGATAGATTCACATTGTACATGCAGGTACAAGAGGTCTTGGCCTTTGAGGCTTTGGCAGTGAGAAGGGCAGAGAGTGCACAGGAGAGAACTTCATTTAAAGAGCTGACGAATAAAGAGTTATTCAGCCAAGCTGAGGGTAGAAGAAAAAGCAGAAGAGAGAGGTGTCACAGGGCTCAATATTTGTTGAGTATCCCAATTTCATGTCATTTTCACTTAGGAATATTTTTTCTTGCATTGGAGGATACTTAGATATTTCTATACCTAAGCAGTTTTATATCACTTATCTTCTATAGGAAAATATGAGAAAATCTCTCCATGAGTTATAGTCACTATACTCAATGGTGAATATTTTTTAACAAGACAAAGGAAAGTAAGCTAATGTTGGGAACCATAAAATTATTTCTGCTCATAGTGAAGGAGGAACTCTTCCATATTATTCCAGTAATGCCTCTTGGTTGCCAAAAATTTGTCCAGCCCTACTTACTTTGATTATGTGCCAGGGCCCTTCTAATGTTTTAGGAGAACCAGGTTGCCAAACTGCATCTGTTTTACAGTGACTCCTGTTCCTTTGTTACTTTAAGTGATTTATGTAGAATTGTGCTTAAAGGGACAATCCTATTTAAACACTGTATTGTATATTTTAGAGGTCTAGGATGGTTTCTTAACTGACTTGTCAGAAGCAATTATAATTACTATCTGTAACATTGGCTTTTAAAGCATATAAAATTTGACTTTAGTACAGTCATTTGACAAAAGCTTAAGCATCTCTAATTTGCTTAAATTGCTTTGGCCACCAAAGCAGGGATCTATTTCTATGAACTGCTCAAAAGCATTGACTTGGGAAATGGTTGTTACAGCCGTTGCTTCTAATTTATTTCAAGCATACCTCATGGCTTTCTGTATTGAATAATTTGAAATGAACTATGGTTCAGCTTAATCCTAAGGATGTTATTTTAATTTTGACAGAGCTCTTAAATTTTTGGGTTAGGACTGACAGTATTGAGTATAAATGGAAATGAGTATGCCTGTTTTAGGGTGAAAACATATTTTCAACAATTTTTTCAAAGACAAAAACTTAGGTGGGTTTAGGGGCTGATTTATGTTGCACCGTGGTTGATTTGGACAAAATTCAAGTTAGAGATTTATAATCTTTCATATAAATAATTGGAAGTAGTACTTGAATAAATAGTAATTCTTTCTTGATCATGGGAAATATCTTAAACAGAAACCAAGAATATTGCTTTTGCTTCATTAAGTTGAGCAGCTTTCACTTCCTTTCTCCCTGGCCGAACAGTGTGATCCTCCTCACATTTCAGACCTTAGCTGAAGCATGGCTTAAACTTTTACTTGTAGGTACATTATTAACAATAAAAACTAAAAAAAGAGTTTGACTACCTCAGTACTCTCTCTCTCTCTCTCTCTCTGTGTGTGTGTGTGTGTGTGTGTGTGTGTGTGTAGCATTGTGCTTTTAAAATGTAGTCAGATGAGGTTCCACTAAGTGACCTTAGGGACTGGTCTGTCATAATGATAATCTCTATCTTTGCTCTTAGTATAGATTATTTAGAATACTGAATGTCAATCACAAATGATCACATTATTCTTGACAAAATCAGCGTCATTCGTTCTATTAATTTGCACTTGCGTGTGCGTGTGCGTGTCTTGTGATAGGATAACTAGTCAGTAGGGGTTTTAGTTCTGCTGAATTGCCTTTTTTAATCATCACCCCAGGCAACCACTGGTCTAAGCAGGAAAATAGTGGCAAAAGAGTCCATAGCCTTGAATTCTGGTCTGAGCTTGCTAGCAACTTTGTTATGTGACCTTGGATGTGAACATTAAACTCTGCTAGTTCCTCACCTGTAAGTGGAGAGAACCACAGCATCCATTCCCTATTAAAGGTCTGTTTCCTTGTTCCACCCTAAGGAGAAATCAAGGTGCCATTTCCTTGGGCAGTACAAAGATCTAGTAGTGGATATCTCCCATAACGATTTTGCTGAAGGTTGAGTCAGTGATAGGGAAATCTAGCTGATACCAATTTGGAAAATTACAAGACATTAATCTGCTGCTTTGTTAGCTGATTATTTTAAAGGAAGGCTTAGCTAGATTTGATGATGGGCAGGCCCTATAAATTGAAGGCAACTAGGTTAAATCCTAAAGTGTGTGTATTTTTTTTGCTAATTTTGAAATGAGTTGATTTGTCCATTAAATTACCAACTTATTGAACTGATTAAGTAGGTAAATAGCTACCAAACCAGATTGTGTGACCTTAAGCAAATTTCAGGCTGGAGAACACCAACTGCTCCAGCTAGAAGGGGAAATGCATTCACATTTATAGACTGCTTACTGTGTGCTGGATGTTTGCACATATCATCTCACTGGAGCATCACAAGGATTCTGGAAGGTAGGAGGTATGCCCATTGAAGCTCACAACAGTCACCTATTATCATTTTTAAAAAATTTACTGTAATTTGGCCAAGGTCACAAATCTAGTTTAAAAAAATTGGTTTCCATGACACTTCTTTAGAAAAACTCTGTCTGATCACCCTGTGGAAAATAGTGCCCCTCAACACATACATACCATTTCTATCATAGTGTTTACTGTGTCACTTATTCCAACTTATAATTACTTATTTGTTTACTTGTCTTTTGCTTGTTTTTCCAACTAAAATGTAAGCTTCATAAGGGCAGGTACTACCCCAAGATCAGCCTTGTTCGCCTCTGTGTCCCTAGTGTCTAAGTGACTGGCACATAATAGACACTCCATAAATATTCCTCCCACCCTTTTTTTTTTTTTTTTTTGAGACAGAGTCTCACTCCGTCACACAAGCTGGTGTGCAGTAACATGATCTCAGTTCACTGCATCCTCTGCCTCCCGGGTTCAAGTGATTCTCATGCCTCAGCCTTTAGAGCAGCTGTGATCATAGGCATGCACCATCACACTCAGCTAATTTTTGTAATCATGGTAGAGACAGGGTTTCACCATGTTGGCCAGGCTCGTCTTGAACTCCGGGGCTCAAGCGATCCACCTGCCTTGGCCTCCCAAAGTGCTGGGATTACAGGCGTGAGCCACTGCTTCAAGCCCATAAATATTCCTTTAGTGAATGAATGAATGAATGAATGAATAAGGAAGTTTGTCTGGGCAGGGCACAGTGGCTCATGCCTGTAATCCTAGCATTTTGGGAGGCTGAGGCAGGAGGATCACTTTAGCTCAGGAGTTGGAGATCAGCCTGGGCAACATAGGGAGATCTCATCTCTACAAAAAAATCAAAAAATGAAGGGGGAGGATTGCTTGAGCCTGGGAGGTTGAGGGTGCAATGAGCCATGATCGCACCACTGCATTCTCGCCTGGGTGACAGAGTGATACCCTGCCACACACAGAGAAAAAGAAAGTTTGCCTGACACAAAACACTTTTTTCTTCTGACTAAACAACATTGACTCACATGTTGGTAGAAGGAAAAGCTGAGACTCAGAGATGTTAAATGACTTGCCCAGGAGGCCTGATGTAGGTCAGACCACAAAGGCTCGTCATGGCCCAAGGACCTGTATTTATGGAGATTCACGCTGGGCCAAAGTTTCTTGTACTGTGGTTTACTGTAGAACCATTACATAAACAGCACAAAGGATCTGAGATCAAGGATACAAATGAAGGAGTGGATTCAGTCTCCAGTGACTCACTAGCTCCCTGCAAAGATCTGGTGGATGAGGCAGTCTTCCAGTGGTGAGAAACCTGCCAAGTGGGAAGATCCTTGACTTACTACCTTCTGAAACATTATGCTGGGAACAGCCACATCCTTCTTCAGTGGGCTACTCACCACAGCTGACAATTCTTTGTTGCACTAGGGTCCCATGCTGAGAGTTTCTATTTTTCATCTGGCTTTCCATATGACACAATTGGTTAGTGGCAGAGCAAATTCAGCTCTCCTGGCTAAAAGCCAGGCTCATTTCACAATCTATACTGATGCGGTTTGCTATTACTGCCCAGCATAGTAGGATATGATGTGATAATTATCTGGGAAATGCCCATGTAGGAGAAGGGGAGGGTCAAGTTTTAGGTCTACAAGGATAGAGTCAGAATCATGAGGTTATGGTCCAGAAATGGCCTACAGTGGGGGAAAATGTGCGAGCTTAGGCAATTTACTTAATCTCTCTGTGACTCAGTCTCTTTGTCTGTAAAATGAGAGTAAGAAGTGTGTTAAGGCTGGGTGTGTTGGGTCACACCTGTAATCCCAGCCCTTTGGGAGGTCGAGACAGGAGGATCACTTGAGGCCAGGAGTTCAATACCAGCCTAGGCAACATGGTGAAACCCCGTCTCTACAAAAATTACAAAAATCAGCTAGGTGTGGTGACATGCGCCTGTGGTCCTAGCTACTCAGGAGGCTGAAGTAGGAAAATTGCTTGAGCCCGGGAGGTTGAGGCTGCAGCAAGCTGTGATCGCACCACTGCACTCCAGCCTGGGCAACAGAGTGAGACACTGTCCCCCCCGGCCCCCCGAAATAGTGGTTTATGAGGACTAAATCAAGTAATATCTGTAAAGCGCTTAGAATAGTGTCTGACGTATAGTAAGTGCCATATTAGGGCTAGCTAAATAAAATACGTACAAATAAAAATAAAGGTGCAGAGAAAGAGTTTTAAATAGGGCAGCTTGAGCCATCTCAATGACTTCATCATTTTAGGTCCCAAATTGGGATTTTTTTTTCCCTCAGTAGCAATGTATCTCTGATTTTATCATTTTCTCCATAGGTTTTCAAAATTGACTTTATAGAAACATACTTTATAGCCAGCTTCATTAAAATAAGTGATTTCTCCTGACTCTCACACAAGAAAGGTTCAAAGAAGCTGGGAGAGCCAGCCGAGGGGTTAAATACCAGAACATCTTGAGAGAGAACAGAGGAAAGCGGGAATGATGTGTTTCAACAGGTGTTTGATGATGGAAACTCATTAAACTATATGAATGTGTGAAAATAATACCCTGCGTTTGTATGGTACTTTTCACTTTTCCCCACAAAGTCCTTTCATGTCTAGTATTTTATACATTCTCATAATATCTGTATGTGGTAGACAGAGCAGGTATTCTGATTTGACATATATATACAGAATATAGAGATAATGTATATTAATATATAATTATCTAAATAAAATATATAATTATTATATACTATATAATAATTGTATATTATTTATAATATAATATAATATATTATTATTAAATATATTATAAAAATTTTATATATATAAACATAAATATATATGAGAAATCAGTTAAAAAGCAGCATTTTGGGTTCCTCTGAGACTGTGGTGACATCAGTTCCCACTTGGTTGTGTCATGTTCTCTGGCAGTGTGCAGCCACTCAAGTGCAGGAGCAGAGAAAAGGGGGCTATTGATATCCAGAAAGGGACAAGTGAGATACCACTCTGGGAGGAAGGAAGATGACAGAAAAATCCTGAACTCACTATGTTTGTTTATTTATTTAAGTGAAATTTCATTTTTAAATAGGTAACATATGTGGATGGTAGATCACCTGCAGTTCAATAGGTACCAAAGAGTATACAGTGAAAATCAAGTCTCCGTTTCACCACTCCATCCCTTCCCAGGAGACATCTGCCTGTTACCTGGTGTATATCCTTTCAGAGATATAATACATATATGATAATGTATAATATATAAATGCATCTATATCCATTTATATTAATAAATATAATAGATCTATATATATTAATTAACACAATTAGTATATTTATATATAATATACATTATATAGTATGTGTATTATATATTAATATATAATAATGCATGC
>NW_026652282.1:114701259-114712873 GCF_009828535.3 Hylobates moloch
TGCTAAATGACGAGTTAATGGGTGCAGCATACCAACATGGCACATGGATACATATGTGACAAACCTGCACATTGTGCACATGTACCCTAAAACCTAAAGTATAATAATAAAATAAAATAAAAACTAAAAAAAAAACAAAGAAGAAAAAGATTTTATGTTTCTATTTGTTCACAATAAATTTGTTTTTATGAAACCCTACTTTTTAATATATATTCAAGTTTACTTTGAAAGACCCTTTGTAAAACACTTTTTTCACTTTTCACTTAATGACTTTTAAAATATATTTTTAACTTTTATTTTATTTTAATTTTTTTTTAGATAGGGTCTCGCTCTGTCACCCAGGCTGGAGTGTAGTATCTATCATAGCTCACCACGGCCTCAACCTCCTGGGCTCAGATGATCCTCTCACCTCAGACTCCTGAGTAGCTGGGACTACAGGCACATGCCACTCTGCCTGGCTAATTTTTTAACTTTTTGTAGAGATAGGGTCTCCTTATTTTGCCCAGGCTGATCTCAAACTTCTGAACTCAAGCAATCCTCCTGCCTCAATCTCCCAGGATTATAGGTATGATTCACCATACCCAGCCTAAAATACATTTTTAAAATCGTGGACCTTATACTAATTTTGCCTAGTATGGTGCTGGTTCTTAAATATATGACATATGCATTAAGATAGTCTTAATGTTGCATTTCAAGCATGTGGTCTAGAAAACCAAAAGTTCTCAGAACTGAGTTGTATCACCTGAAAAATGAATAAAAATTATATCGAATAACTAGACTATTAATTCATTCAACATGTGCTGGACACCTGTGTGTGATGTAGCCAAAGATAGACCATGGTATGAAAATGTAATTTTAACTTTCTTGCAACCAGAGGTCTTCTTATTTTGTACTCCCTTAATAGCCAAGTAATTATACCCTTAAAAAGGCTTATTTTTTTTGTCTAATACCAGAAGCCTAGTTCTGAATTCATAATTATTTAAGAAGGAACTTTTCTGGTACACTGAGGATTAACCCATTTCCATATTATAATATACTATAAGGTGAAAAAAAGTAGGAGATAAGACTATATGTGCCCTACAATTACAAAAGAGAAAAACATGCATATGAAAATAGCCCAGAAGGCAATAAAAATGATAATAGCTGTGTTGGAGTATGGGTGGTTTGTATTTTCTCTGTGTTTCAAACCTTTTATAATATATTACTTTCATAATTTAAAAAAATACAGGCAGTGGACAGGAACAGACCACTCACAAAAGAAATTCAACTAGGAAGCAAACACAGAAAACCATTCATGCTCACTAGTAAAGAAATATATATTAAAACAACACTAGGGTGCAATTCTTCATGTAATTAGCAAAAAGTAACTTTGTAACATAATACCATTAAGGATTATTATTGGGAATATAGGAGAACGGGAACTCTTATACATTGTAGGTGATACTGTAAATTGGTTTGACCCTTGTTATGGGTTGAATTGTGTCTTCCCCAACATGCATATGCTGAAGTCCTCACTACGGGTACACCAGAATGTGACTGATGTGAAAATAGGGTCATCGGAGATGTAATTATTTAAATTAGGATGAGGTCATACTGGAATAGGATGGGCCTCTCATCCTATATGACTGGTGTCCTTATAAAAAAAGGATATTTAGGGACAGTCACACACACAGGAAGAATGCTATGTGAAAATAAAGGCAGATATAAGGAGATGCTTCTATGAGGCAAGGAGTTTCAAAGATTGCCAGCAAACCACCAGAAGCTATGGAAGAAGCATTGAACAGATGTTTCCTCACAGCTCTCAGAAGGAACCAACCCTGCCAACACATTGATTTTGGACTTCTAGCCTCCAGAACTGTGAAACAAATTTTTGTTGTTTAAGTCACCCAATTTGTGGTACTTAGTTATGGCAGCCCTAGCAGACCAATACAATCATTACATACTGAAAATAGCCTCCAAAAAATCTCTCTCTATACAATATAAATATCTATGAAAAACCATATAAAATGATGTGGTGGAACTGTTTTTTCTTTCTCTTTTACCATTTTATTTAATGTGCTTATATTATTTTTATAGTGAAAGAAACATTAACAAAATATAAAAATAATTTGTTTCTTAATTCCCTTGTTGATTCATGGACCATTAATTGAGAAATATATCTGTTTAATTTCTTTCTTTCGCTCTTGTTGCCCAGGCTGGAGTGCAATGGTGTGATCTCGGCTCACCGCAACCTCTGCCTCCTGGGTTCAAGCGATTCTCCTGCCTCAGCCTCCCCACATAGCTGGGATTATAGGTATGCGCCACCACGCCCAGCTAATTTTGTATTTTTGGTAGAGACGGGGTTTCTCCATGTTGGTCAGGCTGGTCTCAAACTCCCGACCTCAAGTGATCCACCCGCCTCAGCCTCCCAAAGTGCTGGGATTGCAGGCGTGAGCCACCACACCTGACCTATCTGTTTAATTCCTAAGGGGCATTTCAGCTCTGAAATTTTTGATTCTGCAAAACATACAAGACAATAGAGTTTCCCCGTTGATGTGTTAATATTCCTTGTGGTTAAGAAAACCTTTCAAGGAACATGGATGGAAATTAAATATGAATCTTATTGGCATAGGGGACTCCAGTCAAATATACAGCAATTGTAAGAATTGTAAGACTCACTGAATTCCGAGTGTCAACCCTGACAGATGCTCATCTGGCCTCTGCCCCATCACTGGCCTCTGCCCAAGTACTTACAATGATAGAGAGGTCACTGCTTTTTCATTTAGGCCAGACAATTGTTGGAGAGCAACCAGATTTAAAAGTCTTCAGTATACTGAGCTGAATTCTGCTGCTTTTTCTAGTTTCTAGGGTTCTCCTCGAAGCAACACAAAATAAATTTATTACCTTACTCATATGGCTCCCTTTAAAATATATGAAGTCTTTTCTCTTCAGGTCAAATGCTTAATTCTTGAAAATTATTCCTTATGCGATATTGCTTCCAGATTCTCTTTTCATGTTTATCCAGTCATTCTCTAGTCTATTGGTGTACCTCAAAATATGGTACAAAAATTAAGTTTTTCCAGTTTAAGCTGAACAAAACAAATTATTGTGGGAAAATTATCACCTTTGACCTAATACTAACCTAAACACTAAAAATTATTATTGCTATAAATATTGTTCCAGGCCCTTTGCATATATTATGATATGGTTTGGCTCTGTGTTCCCACCCAAATCTTATGTCGAATTGTAATCCCCAGTGTTGAGGGAGGGGGCCTGGTAGGAGGTGATTGGATCATGGGGCAGATTTCCCCTTTGCTGTTCTTGTGATAGTGAATTCTCAGGAGATCTGGTTGTTTAAAAGTGTGTAGCACTTCCCCCCTCACTCTCTCTCTCTCTCTCCTGGCCATGTGAAAATGTACCTGCTTCCCCTTTGCCTTCTATCATGATTGTAAGTTTCCTGAGGCCTCCTCAGCCATGCTTCCTGTACAGCCTGTGGAACCATAAGCCAATTAATCCTCTTTTCTTTATAAATTACCCTGTCTCAGATAGTTCTTTATAGCAATGGGAGAATGGACTAATACATATTATCTTATTTTCATCCCCTTAATCACTGTGTACTATTATTAATCATATTTTACAAATAAGAAAACAGAGGCACAGAGAAGAAATGTGCCCAAAGTCACAAAGGTCAAACTAAGATCAGTTGAAGTCCAAAGCCCCTTCTCTTAACCAGCTACCAATATGCACTTGCTGAATAAGAGGTTAATAGATTCTTGTGGAATGAAGGAAGGATTTATATATTTACATTTTTCATAATTTGTAGGCTTGTCCTAATCCTGCCACTTATGTAATTAGCATTTAACTGAAATCCCCAGACACTGTTCCTATAAACAGCCTTTAACCCTCATTCCAAACAGCATTAGCTTTCATCTCTTTAACCTAAATACAAAAGCCTACATTTCTCTCAATTCCATTTCACCTTGTTGTTTTGGGCTCGTTATTAAAGTCCATGAAGATATTTCTGTATGTTGCCTATCATGTCAGTGCTCTCCTATCTTTGTGGCAACCACAAATTTAATAAGCACACCCTCTCCAATCATTCTACAGTTGAAAAGAGAGAGATAAATGCTTTGCCCTAATTTTCTATGACATAAACTATCGCTTTTATAACTATACATTTCTATGAATAAAATAAACATGTTAATAGAAAAATTCAGTTTTCAATCTATAATTCAGTTTTAATTATTTCATGTTGATGTTCAGCTCCAATAGGACTGAATCTAAGACATTTTGGTGAAGTGTTAGGAAACGGGGAAAATGACAGCGCGTAATGCAATATAAGAACCATCAACTTTATGGAGTATGTCAGTTAAGATGCCTGAATGCAAGTAATAGAAAACCCAACCCCAACTGACTTCAACAATAAAGTCAGTTTATTAAATTATGACAAGGAGAACTGAGATAAGGCAGTTTTGGTAATTCACTGTCTCGACAATGTTATCAAGGATTCGGGTCCTTTCCATTTTTCTACTCTGGGGTTCTCAGTTTGTCTGTTACTCTACTCATAGTTGCAGAATGGCCACAACAGCTCCAGTCACCATGTCCTCAAACAACAACTTCCAAAGGCAAGAAGAGAGGACATCCTTTTCTGGTATCCCTTTCTCAGAAAAAGCCTTCTGAGAAAATCACAAATAAACTTTTCCACATGTGTTATTGACCAGAATCGTATTACATGTCTGTGCCTAAGCCAGTCATTAACAGGAGTGATGAAATTATCATGGCTCATTTAGCCTGGCTAAGGGTCGGAACTGGAGAGAGGTCTAGCCTCTCATAAGACCCATAGTGCCTCATACCAGTGCAAATTAGGGTTATGTTATCATGGAAGAGGGAGTGGTGCTAAGCAACCAATGGTGTCTATGACATGTAACAGGGTATGTTCAGATATTTTAAAATGTGGAATGAATAGAAGACATCCAAATATACTTGCACAATTATGTACAGAAAAGTTAAATACTATTTAACAGTGGAACAAAACTGTTAAAATCCAAACCAACTGGAAAAACTAAACTAGTACAATACTCTTGATGGGCATTATTATGGATAAAAGGTGTGGCTGATAGCAAAATGCTAGAAATAAACTGCCACATATTTCATCCATTCAACAAGGATTGTATCAAAAAGGAAGAGGAAATTTCCTTCAGAAAATCCAAGTAGAATTCAGTAAACGCACATTGAAGTAACATGATTTTGCATTTATTTCATAGAAAAATAAGCAATATACTTCAGGCTTCCTTATGTTTATACAAGTATACGCCATAGTTTCTTTGATGTCTTCAGTATAAAAGCACACTAAAACCAGTTTTTAATAAGGAATAAGAGTGATATAGTGAATATTTCATTTTGAGAAGTTGGCAAAAAGATTATTTTTAAGTTTACTTCAAAGGAAAAGGATGAAATAATAAAAGATGAAAGACTGATTCATGTTCTCAGAGCTAGTTAATTCAGAAAACTCCATGGTCCCATTTTTATCTGCTGACTGCAATCTTTCCAAGATAATTGATATAGGTTTCTGTTTTATTGCATTTGCTGTCACTCATTGCATTGTTTGCCAGATTAGAAGTGTTTGATATGAGTTTATGTACTAGGTATAATTTCAATATGTCATCCAGTCTTTGTTCATCTTTCACTGCCCATTGAAGGATTAAAATTGGCTCTCCAGGAAATCTTAATTCACTATTATCTAACTGCTGCATTTAAAAAAATGAAGGAGGGACTTCATCATTTGCCGCTTCCAAGATAATTCCATAAACCCTACATACTTAGAGCAACAGCAAGATAAGTTTGGTTGAAGTTTAAATTATTGAGTCTGGTTCATAACAATTTTACAAAAATAATATTGCAAGTCCCATGAGTCAGTTCCATTTCCTGGAATCAGGAAAACAGGAAGTATTTCTAAAACTATTCTAAGGACGTCAGTGGTATTCACAGGATAAAATGGGTATGGAGTACAATATTATTAAATCCAATAACATATAGAAAAGTTTTCTTATATGGTGACCTTGGTAGCTTTTGTGTTTGGGACATAGTAGAACAGACAATAAATAAGAGTCTAAGTACCTGTTACAGAGCTAACGGAAGGGATGTTTAGCCATGGGCACTGCAGAGTCCATACGCCTCAACTGAAAAGCAGAAGGAAATACTGGAGTAGGTACACAGAAGGAAATTGGTTCCCAGCTTTCTCTGTGATGTTGTTTTTCATGCGTTTGGGGGCAGGGGGTCCCCAAGAGGGGAATGACAGGTGGAATTCAAGGAATAGAGCAAAGATATCTCAGAAAGTAATAATTTGCATCAGAAGATATTTCTAAGAAGCTCTGGTGAGTAATGTATTACTCAAAAGTCGTTAACCTACTATTTCCTCTGAGGGCAAGGCTGCTGGGAGCCCCCCATCAAGTTACAGAACAGGGAACTTTTGTGTTTAAATTCAAACAAGCTTATCAAGACTGCTGCGGCTCAGGAAATGGGCAACAAAGGAAAAGACAATAAATAAAGTGCTCTCCACAATGAAATTTGTAAAAACCTTTTAAGAAAAGTAACTATCAAAAGGATTTTGCATAATACCTTACCCCAGGGGGTTTAAATCAAAGTTTCACAAATTCCTTATCTTCCTACAAATTGGAAAAGAAAAAAGAGCACATAAACAATACAAGAGAGCGACATCACTCACTCACTCAATAAGACATTCATTTAGCACCTACTTATTTAGCACCAACTTTAAGTATTAAAGCATTAATACTTTAGTATTTAATTAGGATTAAAGTGCTCTACTATTTAATTTTACTTCAGTATGAATTTTATTTTAGTGTTTCAGTATTTAATTTTACTGAAGTATTTAATTCCTATGAAAAGGTAGGATGGCTGGGATTTGCTTTCAAGTGATCCCTGACAGGAGGGGAATGTGCCAGCGTATAGAAACATGAATAGCTATATATTGATGATTGTTGAAGGTGGGTGACAGTTACATGGGCAGTTCATTATATTATTCTGTTTCTCTGTATGTTCGTAATGTTCTATATTAAATAAATCAACGTGGGGAGTCAGAGAATGCTTCCCAAAGAAGTTTGAAGGGAAATTTGAAGGAGGACAAGAGCAATCTAGCTAAAAGGAAGACCTATCTTCTCATCTCAAAGAACTGGGGAATAATACTACATGTTTAAAATAAAACTTTAAAAATCATGAAGTATGTGGCACATATAATAGTGTATTTCATGTAACTACACCGTTTAAAGAATAACAATGAAATTAAATCTGTGTACCCACCACCCTTCTTAAGAAATACAACGCCTTCAAAGCTGTCTATGCCCCTCCTGCACCTACCATCCTCAGCTCTCCACCTCCAAGACTAGTTATCCTCCTGAATTTTGTGCTAATTGTTCCTTGCTTATCTTTATAGTTTTATCACATGCGTATTTATCTCCAACCAATATGGTATGACTTAATTTTGCCTGGCTTTGAACTCCATATAAATGGAAGTATACTGCATGTGTTCTCTGACTCACTTTTTTCAGCATTGCTTTTGAGATTTATCCATGGTTTTGTGTGTGCCTCTAGGTCATCTTTTTTGTTGTTGTTATTCTATTGTATAAATATACCACAATGTATTCATCCTTTCTACTATTGATGGGCATTTGGGTTGTGTCCAGTTTGGGACAGTTTGCTACTGTAAATAATCTTTTACATGTCTTTGGAGAGCATGTACAAGAGTTTCCCTAGGGTATAACAGACTAAGAATAGAATTGTCTGGTAGCATTAAGATTGCTTTTTTGAAATGTCAGCTGATTAAATCAACTCATATTGGAGGCAGGCACTGTCAACTCTACTGTGGCTTAGCCAATTGTGTTAATACACTCAATAATATTTCTCAGTCAATCTCAGCATTGGAAAAAAAAAGGATATTTCAAGAACATAGTCTGGTAATGTATTTCTTGTTCCATATGGGGGAGAGAAACGTTGAATCTAGGGGATGTAATCCTTTCCTTAGAAAGGTACCATTTGCTACAGATCAGGGTCCGTTCCTGGGGCTTCATCACAGCTGAAACAAAATATCCCTCAAGACCATTTTCCTCCCTATGCTTTAAATCCTCACTCACCATGCAGATTTCTGAATTGTATTTCTCAGCAATCTTGATATCAGACAAAGGGAATACTCTGGGTAAAACACCATATGCAAAGATCCAGAGGGCCCAAACAGCCTATTCACTGGAAACAGATTGCTTCCACTGGAGAACAAGATGCTGAAGTATGAACCTGGTTAATGGCAGTGAGAATGGGGTTGTGGAAATTGCATGGTAATTCCTTAGAACCCTAAGAGGTTGAGGTTTTAAGGCCATCATCTGAGAAGATAGTGAAGCCATTAACAGATATAAGACAGTCAAAAGGAACAGGTTTAGGGTGGGGATGGGGAGCAGAGTTGGAAATGATGATGATGGGGTTCAGGATATGCTACCCCAAAATATGGCACCTTGTTTGGCATTTGAGAAAACAACAGAAGCAGGAAGGTCATTCTCACTTTCCCCTTGCCCTTCTCCTCTAAAACAGGTACAAAGGATTTTCTGACACTCCCCTGAAGCAGGTCATTAGATTCTCATTTGAGAGGTATCCTCTCTATACCTGGGAGAAAGGAACATCATTTTCTCTGAAGACACAGGGTCACAAAGAAGAATCCGAATAAACAGGCCTTGTTAAATTCCCCTGCCAGTTGATTACCATTATATTATACTTTTGTATGTAATCATCCTTCACCACTATCCACTTCTTCATGAAATCTAGCATTAAAAATACACAGGTTTACCTGTTTTCTCTGAGTCTTCATTTCCTTAGGAAGGCTCCTGTTTCATGTAAAACTTCTTAAATAAATGTGTCTGTGTTTCTCTTGTTAATCTGTCTTTTCTTATAGGTGCCTCAGCCATGAACCTAGCCATGGATGAGAAAAAGATATTTCTCCTCCCCTACAATGACTTTAGCATATACTAGGTGTGCAGGGCCCTCAGGTCATCCAGATGACAATGGCCAATCAGGAGTCTGGAAACCAGGTCTGGAGCTCAAGTGAAAAGCTGGGACCAGAGATACACATTTAGAAGTTTTTCATAGGCGGGACATGGTGGCTCAAGCCTGTAATCACAGCACGTTGGGAGGCAGAGCCAGGCAGATGGCTTGAGCCCAGGAGTTCAAGACTAGCCTGGGCAACATGGCAAAAACCCCATCTTGACAAAAAAATACAAAAAATTAGCCAGGTGAGGTGGTGCATGCCTATAGCCCCAGTTACTTGGGAGGCTGAGGTGGAAGGATCACTTGAGCCCAGAGGGTTGAGGCTACAGTGAGCCAAGGTCATTCCACTGCACTCCAGCCTGGGCTACAGAGCAAGACACAGTCTCAAAAGAAAAAGAAAAAGAAGTTATTCACATATGCCTGAAATGAAATTGCCAAGAGAATGCAAGAAAAAAAGTTTTGAGCACAGGATCTTTTTTCTTCCTAGTCCAGTGCAGTAGTGAGAAGGGTGGAAAGAGTAGAACAAGGAGTTTGACCTGTAACTGACTGTGAGCAAGCAATTGAGGTAACTCACTACCTCAGGGCCGGCAGAGCACAGGATCTTTCTATTTCACTTAGGAAATAGAAAAAGGAGCCAGTAAAACCAATGCAAGAACATAGAAGGCAAGGAAGGAAAGTGAGAACTGAAGGCTGAGGAAAGTGAAAAGATTTGGAGTGGATCCTGTAGACAAAACCCTGGGGATTCATTCGCCTTGCGATAAATGAAAAGGTGTTTGATAATAAAGCCCAATTATTGAGCGCCTATTAGGTGTCAGGCACTATGCCAAGAAGTTTGCCTATATTGTTTTTCATCTTCACAACAATTTTGGAGGCAGGTAACATTATCACTTCTATTTTACAGAAGAAGGAAAAGATTTATGATGGTGAGTACCTTGTCCAAGGTCACAGAGATGGTAAATGGGGGAGTCAGAACTTGAATCCATGTCTGCCTGACTCCAAAACTCAGGCCCTTGCCGTATGTCATGTAGTCGAGGCTTGGCCAAGATTAGCAGGAAATAATAGCAAAATTAACCAGTGTTTGAGTTTTACCTGTGAATAGGAGGAGTGTGGTTTTCCCAGGGATCAGCTAGGTATTAGGAGGCCCCACCTCCTAATACCATCACCTTGGGGGTTGGGATTTTAACACACAAATTTGGGGGAGACGTAAAGCTTCAGATCATAGCAAGCCCTAAAGAGCAGTTTGACTGCTGCCTGCCTTAGATGTGGAATTACTGCACATACCTGGCCAAACTCCAACTTAACTTAGAATCATGGGACTCTTTCTAGATCTGTAAAGGACATTAGAGGTCATTGAATCAGACCTCCTTTTTATATATGTTAGCCAAACAGAAGCAAAGAAAAATTCAGTGACTTTCCTAAGGTCTGGAACTAAAATCCCTCATTTTAAAAATTGTACACATTTTGAGTGCACACTATGTGCCAGGCACCATGTTCAGCAATGGAGAAACAGAGATGAAAAAGACTCAAATCTCTGACCTCTAGTTTTGTTGGATGAGACAGAAATGTAAACGAAAGTGTGGTGTTACTGGAGATATGGATACAAAGTATCACAGTGACAGTTCACTCTGAAATCAGGAGAGACTTCCCAGAGGAGGAGACACTTGAAATGCGTGCTGCAGGCTGAAAGAATGGAATGCGCAAAGGTGGAGTACAGGTGCTAAGAGAGAGCACTGAAGATGAGGCTGCTAGGGGGTCTTCCTTGATTACCCACGCTGGGCCGGTTGCCCCAGCTGCCCCGCATCTCTGTCCCTATGGCTGTAGCATTGCACTGATCACTTTTTTTTTTTTTTTTTTGAGACAGGGTCTTGCTCTGTCGCCCAGGGTGGAGTGCAGTGGCACGATCTCAGTTCACTGCAACCTGTGCCTTCCGGATTCAAGTGATTCTCCTGCCTCAGCCTCCCAAGTACCTGGGATTACAGGTGCCCGCCACCACGCCCGGCTAAATTTTTTTTTGCATTTTTAAAAGAGACGGAGTTTCACCATGTTGGCCAGGCTGGTCTCGAACTCCTGACCTCAGGTGATCCACCCATCTTGGCCTCCCAAAGTGCTGGGATTACAGGCATGAGCCACCACGCCCAGCCCACTCTTTCAAGCTTGCTTCTGCCAGGAGCCTGAGAGCTCCGTGATCGGCCCCAGCCCACCAGTTTCCAGCACCACTCTTGGCCCAGGGTTAGAGTAGCCAGATTTAGCAAATAAAAATACAGGCCATCCAATTAAATTTTAATTCCAGATAAACTATAAATATTTTAAATTTAAGTATGCCCCAAGCATATGCATGGGACATACTTATACAAAAAAAATTGTTTATCTAAAGTTCAAGTTTAACTCAGCTTTTTGTATTTTATCTGGCAACTCTACTTAGAGTAAATGCTCAATAAACAGTTATGGGAGTCAGGGAATTACAGAGGAAGGGAGAAAATAAAAAAGGAGAGGAGGCTGGGCGCGGTGGCTCACGCTTGTAATCCCAGCACTTTGGGAGGCCGAGGTGGGCGGATCACGAGGTCAGCAGATCGAGACCACGGTGAAACCC
>NW_026652282.1:114712949-114724391 GCF_009828535.3 Hylobates moloch
AAAAAAAAAAAAAAAAAAAGGAGAGGAAGGAGTAAGCCAGTGTATCCATCAGTAGACAATGAATAGGAAAAGCCGCAGGCTTAAAGAGAGTGGTAGATTTGTCAAGACCTTGAAACCATACAAAATCTGGCCTTAACATTACTTCTCACTATTTTCAGTTCTATACATAACGTAAACAGTTGTTTCTCCTTTTTTTGTTAAGAAGTCTGCCCTCATGTGGCAGGAAAAAAGTATTAGGCCAGAGGCCTTAATTTTGGCAGAAGACTCCACAGAGTTCAGAGATCTGGAAAGGAGGGATGCTAGGAGTTTCTTTGTTTGTTTGTTTGTTTGGGTGGAGGACAGGGGAGGAAAAGAAAAATGAGCTCTATGTGTCAGATGCCAAGAGAATATTATTAAAATAGGTTTTTAAAAATGGTTCAAAACACATTTGTAACTTTATGCAGGCCAGCATCATCTCAATTTCCAAGCTGTCGTGGTCAGAAAAGGCGTTAAGATACTGTGTCTAAAATTCATGCAGTGGAACATTTCAGTGGAGACATACTTTATAAACTGTAAAGTACATTTAAATGTTATTAACTAAAAAGCCACCATGGTGACATTGGATATGGAGAATGCCTGGTTTGGATGCCTCTCCTAGTCATCAACCTTAGCAGGTACCCTAATTCTCATGCTGAATCCACCATTTCTCAAGTAGTGTCCACCTCCACCAACAGAGCTGCCCATTCTCCCAAACCATGAGAAGAGATGAGGTTACCATCTGCCTCTGCTCTAGACCTCACATGCTGCCATCACCCTGAGTGACTTCAGAGCCTATGTGGACACCCCTCCAAAACCAGGCCTCATAATTCCTTTATGTCCTCACTTCCAGGGCCTCACTCTCAACCTCACGTCACATGCCCAGGGACGTCACTTTGGTTTTGCCATCTCTGGGTTCACCTCCTCCAAAATCTCAATCTCTGACCTGACTACAACTTTCCATTCTTCCTACTTTCTCACTCTCCCACTGAGTCTATTCCTTAAACCTCCAGCAGACTTCCAGAACTGTAAGCAGTCTGTGTTTGCCCACCTTCTCCATTAGCATGTGAGTTCACATCCTTCCTTCAGCCTGGACTCCAAGTGCGATCCCTTTTATTTTCACGTTTTTAATTCTAATTTTTAAGTTCTGGGGTACATGTGCAGGATGTGCAGGTTTGTTACATTGGTAAACGTGTGGCATGGTGGTTTGCTGCACAGATCATCCCATCACCTAAGTATTAAGCCCAGCATGAATTAGCTATTTTTCCTAATGCTCTCCCTGCCTCCACCCCAACTCACCTCCTTTTTTTTAGAGACAGGGTCTCACTCTGGTTGCCGAGGCTGGAGTACAGTGGCGTGATCATGACACACTGCAGCCTTGACCTCCTGGGCTCAATCGATCCTCCCACCTTGGCTTCCCAGGTAGCTGAGACTATAGGCACACAGCACCAGGCAAACGGGTTCACTTAAATTACTTTGGCTCTAGCACCCAAACTCCTCACCCTCTCTATCCATCAGCAAGGCCTGGCCCTCAACTCTGCCTCAATCTGACCACCTGTCCAGTCTTTCTCCAGTAGAGTGACCACAGCTGCAAGCTGCTGGGCGACTAGAGCCAGTCCGTAGTTAAGAGAGCCTACCTTGGCTTACGGGGAGAGCTTCCCTTCAGTTCTTTCACCTGAATCAGCTTAACAAGCTACCTCTCTTTTCCATTCCTCAGGTATTCCAAATTGTGTATGCCTCTGAGTACCTCAGTTTCATCATCTATAAACGGGGTGATCATACCTAATCTGAGGGTTGTCGTGAGGAATAACTGAGGCGTGTGTGTAAGTGGCCCAGCATGCTGCAGACCATTGGTACATGCCTCAATACATGCCCCATTTATTGCTAATCTTTTGTAGCATCTAACACAATACTCATTCCCCCTTACTTTAAACAAATGACCTTACCTCACAGAGAAAGGCATCAGGTGTAAGGGAGGTGGTATCCCTGCCTTCCTCTACCTACAAACTGGACTGCTCCACACCCAGTTGTGCTAACTTGCCTCTGGTCTCAGAGAATGAGAGGCTGCTCTTCTTTTCCCGGGTTACGCCCTCCTCCAGTGTTCTTTGCAGAGACCCTGCTCAATTCATCCCTTCTCTCACCTGTATCTTATGCTTCCCCTTCCCCAGCTCCTCAGCTTCTACACATGGTCAGATCTAGCCCATTTAAAAAAATTCTCTTGACTCTAAGTCATATCTCTCATTCCTTTCACAGTCAACTTCTTCAAAGAGTTGTCTGCATTCGCTGTCTCTACTTCTTTACCTCCCATGGACATCTCCCCCCAGTGCAATCTGCCCTCTGCCCTCAGAGCTCCACCAAAACAGCTCTCCATGAGCTCACCATGACCTCTGTGTTGCTAGAGCCATCAAATACTTCTCAGTGCTCATCGTACTTGACATTGTTTGACACTGGTGACCACTCCCTCCTTGTTGACACTCTGTCATCTCCTGGCTTCACAGCACAAGTCTCAGGCAAGAGGAAAATAGGCCCCATCGCAGCCTCCTTTGCTGCAGCACACCCCTTCTATGTTGAAGTCTCTGAAAGATCAGCCCTGGGCTCTCTAAGTTCCTCTATCTGCACTCCCTCCCTGTGAGATCTCATTCTATCCCAGCTGTGTGCTGTGATCCCCAAATATCTATCTCCAGCCTAGACCTCTGGAACTATGCAGCCCTTAGGCTTATCACAGCTCAGGTGAAGGGCCCTTTAGGACCTGTTAAGAGAAAACCCACAAGAAGCATGCATTTATTTTCACGTTCCTTTCACAGGGCAAGGAATATATCAGGCAGTCTGGGACTAGCTCTCCTGCTCCTGCCCCCTCTGCTGAGTTCCAAAGTGGCCTCCACCACTTCTTAGCTATGTGGTCTGGGTTAAACTAACCTCATTAGTAAAATGGGATTAGTAATGGTGTCAACCTTAATGGGTTGTAGTGAGGATGAAATGAGATAATCCATGTAAAGTGCTTAGTGCATTGCCTGGCACATACATGGTGAACATTTGCTATGTTTTATACCCTGCTTGTCAGTCTGCCTGGGTCTGAATTCTGGCTCCACCACTTCCTACTGGTATGCTCAAAGCATGTTATTTAACCTCTCTGAGCCTCAATAACAATAGTGTCTACCACATAGAGCTGTGCTAGACATTCAATAAGTGGACATGTATAGCACTTAGAGCAGGACTCATAAAGTATTAAATGTTATTGTCACTATTATCCTCAGAAAGGCAAGGAACGCATTAGTGAGCCCATCAGAACACAGCCATCTGGGTCTCATTCCAGATCCCCCTTGCAATATGCAAGACATATGTATACATGCTCCTTGAGGCCAGCCAGGAAATGGAAAGAAACATCAGGACAACAAATGTCACCTGGTGCAGCCCAGTGTCAAACTGCTTCAGGGGCAGCTCTTTGTGTGGGGATAAAAGCTTGTTCAGCGATCTCTGGCTATGTGATTTCTTACAGCTGGACATTGCTACATGACACTCCCCTGAGGTCCAAGTGCCTCTCCTGGACTGTCAGCATCCTGTTTTTTTTTATCTTGAAACTGTCTTTGAGGCCCTAAACAAGGATCTGCTGTTCTTATTTTTAAATTAAAACACACACACACACACACACACACACACACACACACACACACTTTATTAACTCTTAACAGTCTTCTCGGCTGCAGCTGTGAATGCAACTGCCTTTTCTACATGGCAAATAGGCTTTCCATACTGCCCAGCAATCCTGATTCTTTTCTCTGATCAACTTGCACTTTCACTTTCCCCAACGATGTTTTCAAACTTTCTTCATTCTCCCGAAATCTCCCACCCTGCCAACTCACCAACTATCTCTACCCCACCCCATACCTCAACAGATGACCATGCCTCCTACTTTACAGAGAAAACTGAAGCCGTCAGATGTAAAACAGTCATTTAATGTTGCAAAACCTAATAGGCAGTATGTTCTGTCCTCATCTTTCTGGACCTATCAGCAGCATTTGACACAGTCACTCCCTTCTCCTTGTTGTCCTTTCTTCCCGTGGTTTCTAGGATGCCATGCCATAGTCTCTTGGTTTCCCTCTTCCATTAGTGGCTGCTGCTCTCCACTCTCCATTGCTGGTTCTGAAGTAGGAGACAGGACTCTACTCCAGAGGCGGGGCTTGGACACCGGACCAGATTGAGGACTAGCTAAAACAGGGCCGAGTGGAAAGCAGCTTTCAATCAGACAAGCATACCACTGTGTGATGTCAATTTACCATTGCCATGGCAACACCCAGGGGTTACCGCCCCTTTCCATGGCAATGACCCCAAAGTTACTATCCCTTCCCTAGAAATTTCTGCATAAACCACCCATTAATCTGCATACAATTTAAAGTGGGTATAAATATGACTGCAAAACTGCCCTGAGCTGCTACTCTCTGCCTACAGAGTAGCCCTGCTCTGCAGGAGCAGTCACGGAGCTGTAATACCTCTGGAGCTGTAACACCGTGTCTTCAATAAAGCTGTTTTCTTCCATCTCCTGCTTGCCCTTGAATTCTTTACTGGGAAAAGCCAAGAATCTTCACTGGCTAAGCTCTGCGTTGGAGCTCACCTGCCCTGCATCAGTTCCTCATCATCAATCCTACTTTTAATATGGGCGTGCCCCATGGCTCTGTCCTTGGACCTCTTCTCATCTCTACCCTCACTCCCTTGATTATTGCATTCAGTTTCATGGCTTTAACTACTGTTTATATACTAACAACTCCCAAATTTGTATCTTCAGCCCAGACCTCTCTCCTGAGCTTCAGGCTCATATTTTTCTGCCCACTACATAACTCCACAGACAGGTTGGCTTAAATAACAGACATTTGTTTTCTCACAGTTCTGGAGGCTGGAAGTCCAAGATCAAGATACCTTCAGGATTGGTGACAGGTGAGGCCACCTTCTCAGTGTGTTCTCACATGGCCTTTCTTCCATGTGCATATGGAGAGACAGCAAGCTCTCTGGTGTCTCTTCTTATAAGAATGGCAGTCCAGGCCGAGCGTGGGGCTTATGCCTGTAATCCCAGCACTTTGGAAGGCCAAGGTGGGTGGATCACCTGAGGTCAGGAGTTCAAGACCAGCTTGGCCAACATGGTGAAACCCCATCTCTACTAAAAATGCTAAAATTAGCTGGGGGTTGTGGCACATACCTGTAATGCCAGCTACTCAGGAGGCTGAGGCAGGAGAATCACTTGAACCCAGGAGACAGAGGTTGCAGTGAGCCAAGATCACACCACTGCACTCCAGCCTGGGTGACAGAGTGAGACTCTGTAAGAACATCAGTCCAGTCAAATTAGGGCCCCACACTTATGACCTCATTTAACTTTAATCACCTCCCGAAAGGCCCTATCTCCAAATATAGTCATATTGGGAATTAGAGCTTCAACATACACAGTTTAGGGCAACAATAATTCAGTCCATAACAAATGTCTAATAGACATTTCAAACTTAACTTGTCCGAAATGGAACTTCTAATCAGGGGCAGATCCAAATGTTTGGGTCCTGAAACTTATACAATTTGGGGATCACTCATTAGGAAAAAAAAAAACTCAAAAATAATTCATTAACATATTGTTAGATCCTAAGCAAATGAGAAGCCCTGAAACCTAAGCTTCATTAGCTTTAACCTACAATCTACTTCTGCTCCTGATCCTCACTCCCTCCCCACACAATACACACTCCTGTCTTGCCCATAGTCCTTCCTCTCCCAGTCAATGGCAACTCCAGCCTTCCAGATGCTCAGGCCTAAACCCTTAGATCATCCTTGACTCTGCTCTTTCTCTCCTACCCTAAATCTAGTATGTCAGCAAATCCTGTTTGTTTTACTTTTAAAATACTCTGAATGTGACCACTTCTCACCACCTCAACCACTACAACCCTGTAGCAAACCATGATCAACTCTAGCTTGGAATTTTAGAGTAGTCTCTGTAACTGGTGTCATGCTTCCACTGTTGACCCCAAATGTCTAGTCTCAAAATAGTGATCCTTTTTAAAATATAAATCAAGTCATGTCACTCTTCAGCTAAAAAAAATCCTCAATTTTTTTTCATTTGATAAACATAATCGAGGCACTATACTAGGCTCTGGAGACACAGCAGTGAACAAAACAGATAAAAATTCCTGCTTTCATGGCGCTTACATTCTCATAGTGACTTCCCTGCTCACTCAGGATAAAATCCAACATCCTTATTATAATAGACTTTTTAAAATCTGTTTGTTTATTGTATCTCCTCCTACTTAAATGTAAATTCCATAAGGTTAGGAATTTATTGGTCTGTATCCTTAATGCCCGGTGCATATTAGGTAATTAATAAATATCTGTAGAATGAATGGATGGATGGATGGATGGATGGATGGATGGATGAATTTCCCCATACCAAATGAATACATCTCTCCATATCTATACTCTTTCTCTCCTGTTACAGTAAGGAGATATCCTTCTTTTTGTCCATGGCACAGTGGCTCTTGAACTTGAGTATACATCTGAATCCCCTGGAAGTCTTGTTAAAACACAATACTCTAGGCCACACTACCAGAGTTTTTGATTCAGTCAGTCTGAAGTGATGCCCAGGAATTTGTATTTCTAACCAATTCCAGGTGATGGTGATGCTACCAGTCCAAGGACCATGCTTGAGAACCACTTATCTCACCCCTCCCTCCTGCTTTCTCAGGAAGCTTACACCATCAGCTACCTTTTCTTTCTAAATATATTCAGTAGCTATCTTTCAGCTGAATCCTTCTGTCTTAGTTTAGTGTTGCTATAATAGAATACCTAAGGCTGGATAATTTATTTTTTAAAAGAGGTTTATTTAGCTCGTTGTTATGTAGGCTGTAGAAGAAGCACAGTGCTGCTTGGTTTCTGGTGAGGGTTTTTGTACTGTGTCAAAACATGTGGAGAAGATCAAAGGTGAAGTGGGCACATGGGAAGAGGGGGCTAAACAGGAGAAGGAATCTTGCTTTCTCACAACTTTCTCTCTGGATGGAACTAATTAAACCATTCCCTCCAGAACTAATCCCATCTAGCCACAGTGAGAACTCACTCACTACCTCAAGAAGGGCATCAAGCAATTCATGAGGGATTTGCCCCATGACCCAGACACCTCCCCCTAGCCCCTACCTCCCAACACGGTGATACCAGGGATCAAATTTCAACATAAGATTTGGTGGGGACAGACAAACCATCTCCTAACCATAGCGCCTTCCATTCCCTTCCTACTGCTACTCTAGCTCTATCCTTTTGATCATAAGCCAAATTTCTAAAAAGTTTTATCTATGCTGAAAGTCTTTATTTTTCACCTTCCACTCACTCTAATAGAGCTTTTGTTCCCGTAACTCCACCAAAACATCTCTCGGCTGGGCACAGTGGCTCATACCTGTAATTCCAGCACTTTGGGAGGCCGAGGCAGGCAGATCACTTGAGGTCAGGAGTTTGAGACCAGCCTGGACAATATGATGAAACCCCGTCTCTACTAAAAATACAAAAATTAGCCAGGCATGGTGGCGGGCGCCTGAAGTCCCAGCATTCAGGAGGCTGAGGTGGGAGAAGCGCTTGAACCTGAGAGGTAGAGGATGCAGTGAGCCGAGATCATGCCATTGCACTCTGGCCTGGGCGACAAGAGCAAGACTCCATCTCAAAAATATATATATATCTCATTAGGGTCACAAATGATTTACATGTCCTCAGGTCTAATAGACATGATTTTAGTCATCATCTTATACACACTCAAGACAGAAAACCATTTTCTCCTTCTTGAAATCGTCATTTTCCTTGGCCTCTTCCTCTTGGCCTCCATGAAACTACAGTTTCCTTGTTTTCTCCCACTTCTCTGGCTGCTCCTCCTCAGCCTCATCTTCTATTAAACCATTAAATGTTGGAGACCCTGAAGACCTGATCATAGGTCCTCTTCTATTGTTAGTCTGTATTATTTTAAAGGAGGTCTCGTGAATGACCAAGGCTCAATTTCTAGATGTTAGTGATGCCCAAATTTCTATCTCTAACCATATATTTATATATTGCTAGCCCTAGACTTCTATAAGTGACTACCTACTTGAGTCCTCTGCTTATTTGTCTAACAGGGATCTCAAACTTAACATAACCAAAGCAGAATTCTTAATTGTTTCACCATACCAACTGCTCCTCTTACAGTGTTCCACCACTCAGGGTTGTCACCACCGTGAACCCACTTGCCCAAGCAAAAAGCCATTCTTGACCCCTCCTTTACTTGCACAGGAAGCCAGGTGCTACCCTTATCACCCCTAAATGTCTTTCAAACTCATCAAATTCTCTCCATCTTAGTCCGGGCCACGATCATCTCTCACTTGGACTACAGCTGTACAGTCTTAACTGATCTCTGTGCTTCCCCTTCTGCCTCACTCTCCATCCTCTACCCAGCAGTGAAAGCAAGCTATCCAAACACAAATCTGACCATGTCCTTCTCTTGTTTACACCCTTTCCATGTTGCTCCTTATACATCCGATAAAGTTAAAACTCCATGGACAGGTGCACAAAGCCCGCTGAGCTTGCAGGCATTACATATATGTCAAGGCCTTTATAATCTCTCCCTTGCCTAACTCTTCTTCACCCTGACTCCTACAAAAATCCTCACTCTAGTTATTAGGTTGGTGCAAAACTAATTGCGGTTTGGCCATTAAAAGCAATGGCAAAAACTACGATCACTATCGCACTAACCTAAATATTTCAGTCTACCTGCAATTCCCAGAATATACTCTCTCTTCCAAGGAGCCCTTTATTTCCTCACCTACTTGGCTTACTATTGCTTATCTTTAGAAAGAAAGCAAGCTCAAGCATCTTTTTTTTTTTTTTGAGACAGATTCTCACTCTATGGCCCAGGCTGGAGGGCAGTGGCATGATCTCGGGTCACTGCAGCCTCTGCCTCCCTGATTCAAGCAATTCTCCTGCCTCAGCCTCCCGAGTAGCTGGGATTACAGGCACGCACCCCCACTCCTGGCTAATTTTGTATTTTTAGTAGAGATGGGGTTTCACCATGTTGGCCAGGCTGGTCTCGAACTCCTGGCCTCAAGCAGTCCACCTGCCTTGGCCTCCCAAAGTGCTAGGATTACAGGCATGAGCCACCGCCCTGGGCCTTCAAGCATAATTTTCTAAAGTTTTCTTCAATTCCACATTACCACCTACTCCTGTGCTTTCAGATGCTCTCACGCCTTCCCTGTCATGTCACTTGCTGCTCTGTATTTTAAACATTCATTTTGTTTTCTGTTTCCCTCAAAAAATCATGAGCTTCTGTAGGGCAAGAACAACTGCAATTTATTTATCTCTACATCATCAATATTTATCGCAGTGCCTGATGCATACTATGCATTTAATAAAGGTCTATTGAGTGAGCTATTAATTAATTAACTTATAAACAAATGGTGACCTTGAGAAAACAAGTTTAGGAGAAAGCCTTGTTTCCAATGGGATAAAAAATACACAAAAGGGGAGGAAATGAAGAAGGTGAGTGTAGACTACACTTTTGAGAAGTTTGGCTATGAAGGAAACGAAAGAAAAGGGAGAAGAGTTAAGGAAAGGCCGTGAATGGTGGCTCATGCCCATAATCCCAGTATTTTTGGGAGACCAAGGAGGAAGGACTGCTTGAGGCCAGGAGTTTGAGACTAGCCTGGGCGACATAGTGAGACCCCATCTCTACAAAACATTTTTTAAAATGTTAGCCAGGCATGGTGATGCACACCTATGGTCCCAGCTGCTCTGGAAAGCTAAGGTGGGAGGATTGCTTGAGCCCAGGAGGTCAAGGCTGCAGTGAGCTGTGATCATACCACCGCACTCTGTCTGGGTGACAGAGTGAGACCCCTTCTCAAAAAAAAAATGTTAAGGGAAGGCATAACAGAAATTGCTAGTTGCCTAACCCAATATTCATTCTCTCCTTTGTAGAAGACTGATTTTTTTTAAGCTGACTTATGATCATCTGGGTTAGAATGGACTGCATTTCCTCTCTTTTGCAGCTCTGTGTGGCCAGTGGGGTGTAAGCAAAAATGTTGTGTCATAGCATTTTGCTGCGTGAAAAATGGATACAAAGGTTTGCACTTCATTTTGGAGCCTGGTTGGCGGAGGGCACACTCTGGAGATTGCAGAGCAAAAAGCTGGAAGAAGCCTGAGTCCCTGATAACTGTACAACTGCCGCATAAGCCTGGGATTGCCCACTTCAGGACTTCTGCATGAGAAATACACTTCTATTTTGTTTAAGACACGGTTAAATCAGATTTTTCTGTTACTCATAGCAGAACCCAGTTCTAAGAAATGCAAAGGGTAGTTTTATTTAGGATGGGGAAGGTAAGGTCATATTTATAGCTAGAAGGAGTCAGTAGAAAGCGAGATTTGGAATGTTCCCAACACAAATAAACGATAAATATTTGAGGTCATGGATATCCTGAATACCCTCATTTGATCATTACACATTGTATGCATGTGTCAAAATATCACATGGACCCCTTAAATATGTACAATTATTATGTATCAATCAAAAATTATTTATGTTTATTTTTACAAAAGGGAAATAGAGGACCCAGTTGATGGATGAAAGTTAATGAGGGCATGGGAGGGATAGAGACATGGGACACTGATAGAGGGATTTGCTTCAGATAGGAACAGAGCCATCTCATTCTGTGAGCTCTAGGGAAAAGGACAAGAAGTGACATTTGTTGAGCACATTCTATGTACTAAATTTTTTATAAATACTACCTAATCTAATCCTCACAACACTTTAAGGTAGGTATTATAGAAAGTACAATTTGTGTTCAGTTGTGCACAAAATGAGACTTTATTATTTCAATAAGAGTTTAGTCTCTGAAGCCATAATCAGGTTTCAATTAAGTCAATATTAGTTAGTTAGTGCTAATGAGTTAACACTAATCATTGGTTAGTGCTAATGATAGCAATAGATGGAAAAAAACCTAAATGTCTATCGTAGGGGGTTGATGAAATAAATTATGGCCCATCTTCACAATGGGACACACTATAACTGTTAAAAAAAGAATGAGGTAGCCGTTTTTGGATTGATACAGAATGAGCTCCAAAACGTCTTGTAAATGAAAAAACAACACCCACAAGGTGAACATCAGGTATAGCATGTTATAATTTGTGTAAAAAAGAAGAAGCAAAACAAAAGACCCACATGTTTGCATATATATGCATTTATATATTAATAGATATTAATATATTATATTTCAATTTTATATTATATGTTATAATTAATTTATATATTAATATATAAATGCATGCATAATATGTATACATTTATAATATATGTACTTATATATTATATATTATAAATGCATACATATTATACATGCATTATTATATATTAATATATAATACACATACTATATAATGTATATTATATATAAATATACTAAT
>NW_026652282.1:114729027-114760934 GCF_009828535.3 Hylobates moloch
TTAAATGTTATAAAAATTGTAAATAAGAGAAAAGTAGAGAGAATAATGTAATGTGCAGTGTGCAGTTTCGTTGTTTATATTCAACCCTCTATCCATCTGGAATTATTTTGATGTGTGGGATGTGGGAGAGCTCTAGCTGTTTGTTTTGTTTGTTTTCAAAGATAGCTAACCAAATATTCCAGCAACTTTTATCGACTAATCCATCTTTTCTTTATCAATTTTGAATAGCTCCTTAATGATAATCTAAATACTTACATATACTTCAGTCAAAACAGGAATCTCAACAATAGACATCTATTTTTGCATTAGCATCACTTTTTAAATGCTGCTTTATAATAAGTTTTAATATATGTTAATACAAGTTCCTCTTTGTGATTTTTTTCTCTGTATTTTCTTTTTCATTAAAAAAATTTTTTTTTAGAGACAGCGTCTTACTATGGTTGCCCAGTCTGGTCTTCTGAGCTCAAACAATCCTCCCGCCTTGGCCTCCCAAAGGACTAGGATTACAGGTGTGAGCGGCCGTGCTCTGCCTCCCAGTATTTTCTTGACTATTCTTCCATGTTTATTCTTACATATGAACTTTAGAATTATGGTGGTTTGGAAACCATCCCTTTGAGATGTTGATTGGAATTGTATTAAATGTACCCATGTACTTGTAGGATCCCATTGAGATGTTGATTGGAATTATATTAAATGTGCCCAGGTATTTGTAGGAGAAATCTGTCTGTTGTCTTTCTCCCTCTGCCTCTGTCCTGATGCAAATCCTCATCTCCCATCTGTAAAACAGCTTCCTAACTGGCTTCCAGCACAGTGCTCTCCCAGCCAGACTCTACATTGTCATCAGAGAGATCTTATTAAAATGGTAAATTTGGAGTTCACTGCTTCAAACTGTTAAGTGACTACCCTTTCCATTTGGGACAAGGTTCTGTAATCTGGCCCTGGGCCACCTGTCCTCTCACACACACCAGACATTCTGAACTAAACGCTGTTCTTTGGAAGAGCTCCCATCTGATGTCTTCCTTCCCTTACATTTTGCAAAACGACTCTGCCTAAAAAACCCCTCGTTGGCCTTCTTTGCCTGCCTTAATGCCCCTCAGGAACTGCCCCCGACACTGCCTCTGGGAAGTACTTCCTGACCCAGCCGCGCTCCGTCCCTGGCCTGGGTTACTTGCCTTCCTCCAGGCCTCCAAACTTCTAGCAGGCATTGATCATATTGGTCCCTAATTTGTTTATTTTCTCAAACCTGGAGCAAGTCATTTCTTCCTGGGTCTCGGTTTCCTCACCTAATAAAGAATAAAGCTGGACTCTGATCTGTAAGTAGGGATTCTTTCAGCTACAATTTTATACCATAACTTCCCCCCCCCTTTTTGCTATATGTCCCTTGTTTCAAAACTAATATGACTGACAATTGCCAGAAAAGCAACTTCCAAGGTGATGTATGTTTAGGCTCATTCATACCTGTGCCACATTGACTCTTCTGTCTAGGGGAATGAATGCCCATACTGATGACTTTGGAAAGCCATGGGATATTGAACTACCGTCTGAACCAAAGATAGAAATTATACCCGGCAGTGCTTCTACTGAACTTACTGTAATTATTTAAAAATGAGTATATGCCGTATGTAGATATTACTAATTGTGCCCATGATCAATGACTTAAATTAACCCATTCCCAAGTATTCTAGACAAATGACTTCAATGCAAAACACTTGAAGAATTATTGGATAAGTCTGAGGTGAACAATGGCGGAGCTGGGTGAAGCCGATGAAGCGGAGTTGCAGCGCCTGGTGGCCGCCGAACAGCAGAAGGCGCAGTTTACTGCACAGGTGCATCACTTCATGGAGTTATGTTGGGATAAATGTGTGGAGAAGCCAGGGAATCGCCTAGACTCTCGCACTGAAAATTGTCTCTCCAGCTGTGTAGACCACTTCATTGACACCACTCTTGCCATCACCAGTCGGTTTGCCCAGATTGTACAGAAAGGAGGGCAGTAGGCCATCCCCCAGGAGAATGACAGAAGCAAAGGACTTATTATTAAGCAGACTTAAGGGCCAGTGGGGGAAGGCTGTCAACCCATTGTCAGATCAGCATCAGGCTATTATCAAGTCTGTTGGTGCTAAAAAGTACAAGATGAAATCTTCAAAAAAAAAGAATTATTGGATTAGTCTAACTTGAGCAAATATAGAATTTTTGAAGCTAGAAAGGGTCCTTGGATCATCAAAGTCGGCCCTAACTTTAGATGAGGGAATTGACTCTAGTGGGCAGAGTGGCCTATCCTAAGGAACACAGCCCCTCCACACATGCCTATTAAAAGTGGAAACTGCAGTAACTGTCTGCATACTAGCTACGTTAGGTAAAGCACCAGTGAACCACTAGGACAATAAACTTGTATTATTAAAGTGGAGGTTTGGTGGTGCTAAGGATTACAACAAATAAGCTTTAATCCCCTCTTTTACTGAGCTACTTTATTAAAGGGCAGGAGACCCTTTTCTTTGCTGCCACATCAAACTTAACTATGATTAGGCACCAACAACGTAGTCAGCATTAGACAGCACAGGAAATACCTGTAGTTATTTATGTTTGTATAATTGCCTCAAGCATTAGTCACTTTTAAAAAATTACACACACATACTTAATACTGGACGACAGAATTTACTACCCTAAGTCTCTTTTCATTAAGATTTCACTTCATCACTAACAATTAAAATCCATCCCCCCAGCCGCCACCACCAAAGAGAACTTACTTAACCCACATATCCTTGAGGTAGACCAATGTTATCACTGTATTTCCCCTAATGAGGAAACTGAAGCCTTAGGCAACTAGCTCAAGACTAAAATGCAATTCGGAGAGAGTTCCTCTTACTGATTAAAATGGACTGATGTTATGAGGAAAAATCAAAAGAGTTTCAAAATTAGAAAATTCCATGGCACCAGGAAGTAAGAATGACACATACTGATACCATCTTTTAGTTTGGCAGCACCTTTTTGATGAGAACTAAATGTTCATGTTGGCAGACAGTAAAACTACCACAAGCCTCGTTTCTTCATTTGCCAAATACATGATGTTAAAGATTAACATTAAAATATGAAACATAGAACTGGAAAGCAAGCCAGTCCCTGCTTCAAGTTCTTTTAATTTTATGAAGTTTAAAATAAACAACTTCCTTTGTTAACTAGAAGCTGAGGTCGTTAGCTGTTTTCGAGCAGTGGTTCTGCAAGTATGGTGTCTTGACCAGCAGCATCAGCTCCTAGGGAAAGGTTAGAAATGCAATTCTTTACCTGTAATCCCAGCACTTTGGGAGGCCAAGGTGGGTGGATCTCTTGAGGTCAGGAGTTCGAGACCAGCCTGACCAACATGGTGAAACCCCGTCTCTACTAAAAGTACAAAATTAGCCGAGCATGGTGGCGCACCCCTGTAATCCCAGCTACTCAGGAGGCTGAGGCAGGAGAATCACTTGAACCCGGGAGGTGGAGGTTGTGGTGAATGAGAGATTGGGCCATTGCACTCCAGCCTGGGCAACAAGAGCAAAACTCCGTCTCAAAAAGAAAAAAATAAAGAAATGCAATTCCTTAGGCCCCATCCAGACCTACTGAATGAATCTCTGGAGATGGGGTTGGCTGGCTATGTCTTAGTAAGTGCTAAAGTTTTAAGAACCACTAAAGGATCCAAATAACCTTTTTTAGGTGTTCAGTCTCAAACCACTAATTAGCTGGGCATGAGAAATTTCTGCTTTAGGTTAGTCACCCTACGGAGCCCCCTGAACCCTAAATATTAACAGTAGGCCCACATCCAGGTTTCCATCTGCTAGACTCCAAAGCAAGGCAGCAGCTATCCCTCTCAGTAGCCCTGCCACCAAATCCTCTTCTCCGAGAACCCCAAAACAGTTTGATTGACAAGTTCATTCTTCTCTCCTGTCAGACCTCAAAATGTGCCCAGTTCCTTAAAGGTATGTGTCTCATTGGTTTACAACTCTTCATTCCCTTCCTAAGAATGAGCACGTGTACTAAAACAAAATTAGTACATGTCATCCAAATATTGTCAGGGTAATAAAATTCCTAAAATTAGGCATCTTGGTGCTTTATGTAGATGCAAACTAGAAAAGCAGCTATGTCCAAGTTTTCCTTTAGGATCCTCCCAAGAGATATTTTACAAACTCCTCTAGCATTGCTAATTTTTTTTTTTTTAAAAAGAGTCATTTTTTCAGATCTATAAATTTCATTTATTTTGAGGTTCATTCACATTCAGTAACAATCTGATCATTCACCAAAGTTCCAAAACACATACTTTATAAATTAGCTATCATAGTTTTTAGAAATCCAAATATATTTCAAATTATGTTTTAATAGCAGCAACTAGAGAAAGGATTTTTTACCATCTATCTTACTGTAGCACTGATCAGGAATGTCGCCAACAAGGGTCCTGCGGTTTACAGATGGATACCGTGCAATTTTTCTCCTATGATACTAATCAAAATTGCATCGTGATCCACCCGACAACAGCAAAACAGATCATTTTACAATGACTAAATATCAGAACTTACAGCTTTTAAAAGTTAAAATAAGAAGACGATAAAAATCCTCCTTTCTTCCACAGGCCGGGACAAGTGCAATACTTTATATAGAACACAAGTAATGCAACAAATCCCCACCCAGGGATGAATGGGCATGAGTGCTGGAGATACGCATGAAGGTGTGTTCACACAGACGTAGGAAGCACACATTATCACAATCAGTTTTGCATGGATTTGCACAGCCACATATACATATATACGCTGAAATGCAAACCTGCAAAACTAATTGTAAGTAGCAATGTCTTTGAATATTCTCTCCATCAAAAAGAGATTTGTTATCCAAGAGTACTGGAAGTGCCCATACTACAGTAGAGTCATGCCAAAACTACCTGCACTATGAGCACTTTGGTACTACTAGGACCCAATCTTATCCTCTGTACACAACCGTACACTGCACAGTCCCACCATCTGTTCCCAACAAACAATAAAAAGGCAAAAAACAAACCATTGAAATGTGTCCTATTCAAATTACTACTCAAGACATACTTTTAAAATGCTGTATATTAGGCAGCCTGTGCCAGAAGGGGCATTTAGGGCAGTAGATTCTAAGCTGCTTCACTAACTGCACTAGATGCACCTTAACACAAGAGACACATTATAAGAAGCAGCTCAAAAGCATCAACTACTTAATTATGCACAAACTACAGTTCTCAGTAGCCATTGACTAAATCACCATGGTAATGTAAGAAGTGCTTGCATTGCAGTAGATCTCAAAAAGCTACCTGCACTGTAAGCACTTTTACATGGCCAAGGCCTATTCCTGTAGCAAAATTTTAAGTCTTCCAGGAGCTCTTCTTTTCCATTCTCACAGATCCATGGGGACTCACCTGGTTAAAACAACAAAACACACACACACATATTAGAAACTAAACAAGTAAACTACTAGTTAATATTCCTGAAACAGGCTTTCCTTTGGCTTAGAGTCTAAGCTAGGTTTTGTGGTTTCAACCAAATCCTGAGAAATATTAATAATCTCAATTATTTACACAGAATTGAACACGAATAACACTGGCAACTGCAAAAAGTCCAATTCTTATGTATAAGCGGATTTTGGACTCCCCCTCTCCATCTAAGAAAATTTGATATCTGCATCTCAGTAATTTGCAGGCCCATTCTATCCACCCTGATTTTATAAGAGGAGGACCTACAGAAAGGAGCATGTAAAACCCAGGATGAGTATTCGAGTCTTCAGATCATTCAGAGCTTTTGGGCTCCATACGGAAAGTGACTGTTAGATTAAATGAATATTCCCAGCCCCCACCCCATTAATAGAAAATGAGAGAAATTTTAGAGCTGGTTTAAGAAACACAGCCTTACAGTCTTCACATAATGCACAGATGGCTGAGAGATGTCACATTTTGATCTATTTCAAAGGGCTCTACTTCTGTTTAAACATTTATGGACCCATTTTCTCCATTAAACCGAAGTAGGCAGATTAGCTCTTCTTCCCTTCATGTCATTATCTTCCATAAGAAAACCTTCTCCCATTTCCAAGTGCTTATTTTACCTAAGAACATACAGCAAGGAAGTGAGCCTCTATGTGAAAAAGGCCCACAGGGTCCCCTATCTCTTCCATGATGGGGTAACTTTTGTTTAAAAGAAAAACAAAAACGTTTGGGACAGAATTTGTAATACGTTAAACGAGTGAGGGAATTTTAAATGTTGAACTTTCGTCACGATACTTATGCCACTAAATGAGTCTTTAAAAGTCTTTACAAACTAAACTGATTTATAAAACATACATCAATCTGGAATCAATTTTCTATTAGGGAAGAATGGATTTAGTATAGAAATGAGAAAAATAACATTTTTCCCCTTAAATTGGGTTTCTACACCTGTAAAGATTTCTTTTCCATTAAAAAAAAATACTCCAAACTTGACTCAAAATGCATAGTATTTGCCAACCCAACCTGGCCAAACTGAGCCCCACGGCCATCAGACAGGGCGCCCTTCTAGTTACTACCTTTTGCTAATTAGCGGTTCATCTGGCATCCCTCGCGCACGCTGGGCAGTCACTCTCCAAACCCCTTAAATTGCACATAATAATAATAATAAGGAAAAGAAAGAAAGAAATCCTTCCCTGTACGCCTTTGTGGCTCCCTTTTGCCTCTTCCCGCGTCTCTCACACCCTTACCTAATGCTCCCGTTGAAGTCCGCGAGCAGCCCGCGCGTCCAGGGTGTGCTCCAGCTGCTCACACCACGCGCTCCAGTCCTCGTGCAGCCTCAGCCGCCGCCGAAATTAAAGAGAAAGAAACAAAGCATCATGGGAAACGGAGTCCTCCATTCAAAGCACCAAAAACGCGCCAAGCCCACGCCTCCCTCCCCCTCCATTCCCGGGTTGGTGGGAGAGAAGCCAAGAGGGAGGGGAGTCCCTTTTTTCCCTCCACGTGCACCCCCTCATTTCACACCCTCACCACCAAAGGTTTCCAAGAACCTAAAGGTCAACGGTGGAGAAGAAAACGGGAGTCGTTTCCCGCGCGCTGCCCGCCACCCCTCAACCGCACCCTGGTACTTTGCTTTTCTCAAGTCCCGCCCGCTCCGTCTCCTCCCACCCAACCAGTCAACTCTACCGGATCACAGCTGCCCCAACGAAGGGCTCCCTTGTTGCCCAGCCACCCGCTCGGGCAACCGCGCGCGGGACCCGGCTCCGGCCCGCCCCTCGCAGGTGGAGAGCGCGGCGATCCCGCACGGGCCGCCCTTCTCCGGGTGTCCCTTCCACACGTACACCCCGTGTCCCAGCGCGCAGCTCGAGCGCTCCGGGGCCGGGTGCGAGCGCAGTCGCCCGCGGAGCCAGAGGGGGAAGAGAAGTGAGAAAAAGCGTCCACTAAATGGATCAGGGCCGCGAGCGCACATCTCACCCCAAGGCGCCCCTGTCCAGAGCGACGCGGGGCCACAAGCCTCCCTGCCACCACTTGAGGAGCGCTCCGTCCCCTTGGCCCTCTGTCTGTAGCTATATCCCTGGGAAAAGCCCGCCCCTCTGCCTTTAATAGCCCAGGGAAAAAAGCCCGCCCCCGCCCACCCGGCCTGCACAGGAATTAGGAAACGGAACCCCCACCCCGCCAAAGCGAAAACCCCACCGAGCCCCAGTTACCCACGGGCGGAGCGCAGTCGGTATTTTCCCTTCTCTCTTCCCCTCAAGCTGGAGTCCTTAATTAAAGGCGCGCCTGGGACAGCGGCCCAGGCAGAGGCGGTGGCCGGAGCCGGTGCGGATGCCACCGGCATCCGGGCCAGGATGGCGCACTCACTACCACCTTGTCCCATCTCGCTCCCGCGGCGCTCGCCTGAGTCCCCCACCGGAGACAGACGACGAGGCCCACGGAGCCGTGGGACAGGGGTGTCCCCAACCCGGCGCGCGCATGCGCGCCACCTCGCCGCTAGATTGAAAGTGTTCCTAAGGCCCGAGGAGGGAAGAAATACAAACACGAGTTACTCTATGCACATGTGAAAGTTTTAACCCCTAGCACCTTGTGCTACTGTTGGGAGGCTTTCGCCCTTGCCAGGCGCCCTCCTCACCCACTAAATCAGGGTTTCTTGGCAGGTATCAACGGTAGCAGCCACCAAATACACGCGCAAATGTGCGGGAGATACGGTGCAATTATCTTGCTTTCTCCTCTCATTCCACCGCTAATGAGAACCAATTGAGGGCGGGCCGCTTCAAGGCCAAAGCCCGACAGCACTCTGTAGAATAAAATGATGTCTTAGTTTAAGACGCACAATCAAAATGGAATTAAGCATACCAGACTTTGAACACCGGGCAAAATGAGAGACAACCGGGCTATATACCTTCTCCGCGTCCCTGGCGGACACAGGCGCAAGATGGGATTTGGGGAGCGTGCGGGGCGGGGGGCGGTGGGCGGGGGTGTGCAGGGGACGAGGTTACAAATCAGAGACCAGTGAGCACGCTGGGTCGGAGGAGGAAAGCCCTGGAAGGCAAGCGGGGGTAAGGAAGGAGGGAAGGGGTGCAAAATGAAGCCAGACCCCTCCTTTCCACCATTGTTACCAGGGTGATTGTGGCAGCCCAAAGCCCAGAAGAGGACAAGGGCGCCATGTGATTCTCAACCTGGTGCACTGGTGCACAGTAGTAGCTCAGGCAAACATTACAAAAGACTGGCCTCTCCCGCCCCTGGCCCGCGAAAGAGTCCAACCTGAACTGCCAGTGCCCCTCAGGAATCAGCGGTGGATGCAACGAAAACCACAATCATTTCTCCAACGCGAGTCACTCGCACAGGTGGGCTTCCTTCCCTTTTTCATGCAACAGACCTTGCAGCCTACCCTGGCACGTCTGCGTGATACTTTCTGGAAACTACGCAGCCCGAAGTTTACTACCCAACCAGATCCCTCCTGTGAGATTGCACCGACTGCAATGCAACTTTCGACCTTTAATGGTAACGACTAGCAGTGGAAAGAAGAGGAGGGGGAGGGAAGAGAACTTAGACCCGACTTTAAGAAGCATTGTATTAAAGCAAGATAAGAACAGTACCTTTGAGCTGGAGCAAAACCTGGAGTAAAAAAAAGGGTTTTTGCGAAAGTGGCGCGAAGATAATATCATGTGATCTGACCCCAGGGCGTCTCCTTCCCCTTTTGCCAAACTCCCCTCCCCTCGAAAAAAGGGGGGTTGGGGGAGCTACATCCGCTCCTCACCAACTATTAGCATAATTAATTGTGTCCTACAGCTGCAGCCAGAGCTCCCGGGTCAATGAGTAAATATATCTTCATCCTCTTCAACATCAGAACAAAAAAACCCATTACCCTGATTTTGGAAAATGTTCCCAAATAAATCTCATTATCTTCAAAAGTCTTTATTTGGCATTCGGAGTCTATGTGTCTTGGTTGGAGAGACAGAAGAAGGTTGGAAAAGATGAAATCATCCTATTAAAGGGAACAAGTAGAAGTAACTCCCCAAGAATGACATATTTAAGTAAAGGTTTTCAAATGGAAATACCGTGTTGAGGGACTTCACTAGCTTAAAATTTTCCAAAAGTTTTAGCAGTTCATTAAACAAGACATCCTCCCAGTCTTCCTATTCGCCACCCCCCATCTCCCACCCCTCCTCCCAGTCCTCCTCCTTCCCTTTAAAGCTAGAACAATACCCGGAATAAGGTATTTTGAGATTGCTTTACCAGGATATTTTCTTGTTCTTATTTTTTTTTAAGGATTTGCAACATATAGAATGTCTGGATCAAGTTCCCAACTGGCAAAAATAATTTATTCCATCTCAGTACCTGTCTAGCACAAGGTAAAACTAACTAAGTACAAGATATAGATTATGAGAAACTAGGACATTTTGATACACCAAATGATTTATTTTTGTCTTTTTCTTTTGGAAAAAAAATTTAACCATCGGCCAAAATACCTAGAGAATCAAAAAAATCTAAAGAACAAAGCATTTCACACACACCCCCCCCCAAAAAGTCAGAATAACTAACAGCTCAAAGAAAAGCACGTGATCCCTTCATGCTTTAAAACTTGTGGTCATGCTGAGGCTAAAAGCAAAGAGCTTGTGACCCCGCAACCCCATCCCCTCCCCCAGACCACAGCCCGGGGCTTAAGGCTCCAGGCTCCCACCGGGCTCCTGCTGGCTCCCAGTATTGTGAGACAAACAATACTAAGGCATTCTGCAAAATAAAGGAGCCACAACTCCTATCCCCCAGTCACATCATTTATGACCAAACAGACTGGCCAGTGTGCGTATATACACATGTATGTATATATGATATAGAATACATGCCTACACGAAAGCCCAGATGTTCTGTCAGAATGTGTAAGAAAGGTATGGAAACTGGCCAAAGGGAGGGAGAACTTGTTATCTTTCATGAGCCTAAGGATTCTCATCACAACTTTAAATTCTTGACACTATTTTGAGTTTATGATGGATTCAAAGAAAAACAGATGAATGCCCAGCAAAATATTCCCCGCAAAATAGACCCACTTTGAGCTTTCCTCTGCCTTGAAAAGGGGTGAAGGGATTCTTCTGTATTGACCTCTAGATTTAATTATGCCATATAAAGCAGCAATCTCAAGTAGTTTGGATTTGAACACCTTTAAAAATAAAATTGACATTTTACCCAGTTGAGAAATCATGTTACTTGATTTAGAAATAATATTAAGTGGCTGTGTTAAACCTAATGATTGGTATCTTAGAACAAAAAGGTCCCCATGGAAACCAGAAAGTAATTTAAGAGTATTATGTTCCTCACACAACTAGAATAGAGCTTTTGTTCTATGTGTATTTACTACTCTACATTTTTGAACTACACTTGCAGTTAAGGTCTGTTACACTCTAGTTTTGCCCAGGATGAGAAGTTTAGTGTCCCACTGAAATATGTGTTTTGCTACATTTGTGTGGTTCTGTGTTCATGTGCTCATGTGCATGCCCATGAGGCCTAAAACAAAGCCAGCAGATCAGAACACTCACTAAACAGAATGGGGGTGGAGGATCCCAAACAAAGTATTTCAAATGCTATTTTGCTATTTAATCCTAGAGCAGGAACTGTGATTTCATTAGAAGTCTATCAAAACTGGTCTTTACTAACTTTATTTTTTAAACGAAGTATTCCTTTATTTGCAAACATTTCACAGTTTTTAGATGAATCAATCTTCTTTTGAATGCCAATCATATTAACACAAATCAGCCTGAAAGAATGAAATTTGAATTTTTTGGACCAGGCCTTTATTTGTTTATGAAAATTTGTGTCAGCAGAACAAAGAGAAAAATTAGAGTCAGTAATGAATTTCTGAATCTTATTTCTTTTCAATAGCATATGGCAACATAAATCATGTAAATAAAATAAATACATCTTCAACTAAATAGCGTCCATGTGAATTAAATATCAATTTCAAAAGATTTGCCACTTGATAAGAAGCAGAAAATTTCACTAATTGAACATGCACAGTTAATATAACTTGTTTTTAAAAATGTAGAAAGTAAAAATATACTTATCCAATCTCAAAGGATTTTATGAAGACCAAATGGCACCAGAAGGTGGATCAACTTTTCTGATATACAAATACGTTTAAAATACACATTTTACTAAATTTTACTTGTAAGTAAACCTTACTTTTACAAGCTAGTCTTTGCTAACTTTGATTTTTTAGAATAAGTGTCTATTTACAAACATTTCTTATCTCTAGTAATGATTTAATCTTATTTTAAATCAAAAGAGTAATTAAATTACAATACAATTAAATTACATCTCGCATAATTCAGTTGAAATATATTGGTACTAGAACTTACAACATGGAGCTAATTTTGCTATTATGTGATGCCTTAAAATTACCTTGTTGTCCTTGCTTCTCTCAGTAGTATGTTAAAACACAATTTCCTCTCACTAACAGCCGTATTTTTTACATGTCAAATATTTTACATCAAAATACGTGTGCAAATATTGAAAAGATATAAGAATAACCTGCTTGCCATCAGTAGAAAAATTATTTCTCAAATTAATTCTCCCACCTTGAGAATAGACTCAGTAGACATTAAAGTGATGCGCTATTAAGATTAAATAGTGTTAAAGGTATTTTTACACTCTGTTTGAAACACTTTGATTTTCCTGTTTATGTGACCTTAGAAGTGGAACTTCTGGTATTACAAACCATAAAATTGCTAACAGACTGTAATACTATAATCAGAGAAAAAGCTATAAACCAGAAATATTTTACACACATCACTTTTTTCAATCACTTTTCTGATTGTTTGTCCATCTTTGCACCATTATAAATTTTCTAAGTGGAAAATATGTCATGGTATGGAACACAATAAAAAATAAAGTTTTACATTCAAAACAGTCTCTAAAACCTCATCACCATAACAACATTGTCTTCCAAAGCAAGTAAATCATGGTATTAAAAATTATCTCATTATTTAATAATCTTACACCAATAAGTCTGTTATTGAAAATGTCATGATTGAGAAGTAAAAACTCCAGATGACAAATACGCTTTTAAGTTAGGAAGCTTTAAGTTATTTAATATTTTCTCTGCTATAACTAAAATAAAGCATGATAATCTTCTACTACCTATGTGCAAAGAGGGCAAAATGGTATTTTTTGGAGCTTCTCTGTTTTTTTCTCCTCGAAGATAACATTTATCCTCAGTTTGGTAGTACTCTGCTAAGCTTAGAGATTCTCTTTAACTGTCTCCTGACTTGTGATTGCTGAAGGAAGTAGAACTATTGTCTGGCCTTTTTTATGCTGAGGAGGAAGGCGCAGTGAAATGTGTTGAATTATCCAGATGCCTGAAAGGACTGCAATGAAAGCTTGCAACAACCTAAATAACAGGGCTAACACTCACTGTAAAAGGGAATCTTTCAACAGATACAGCCTACAGAGGACATCTACTTTTAAAACGAAAGGGGAGATTTTATTTTCTCAAAACAAATGTAATCTAGCTTACGTTTGAAATTTTTGAAAGGATGTCTAAGTCAACAGGAAGACTACTGATTTAAAAATCAAAGATGGAAAGATGCAGTTTTATTATTTAAAATCATATAATTTATGACCCTACTTGGAGCTCTGCGCATATTTTTATTCTTTCAGAAAAGAGTGAGCTGTCCATCTCGTCCCTCACTTTTTTAAACCCTAATGAATTTTACTACTTGAAACTTTACTCCCTAAATTTAAAAAATGATTAACATCCCTAAGACGAACGGATCCTTTATAGCTTTTAGTGATCCCATTTCTATAGCTGCTACTTATTAAACCATCTTTAATAATTAAAATGGTTTATGTGCTAGTAGATAAAAACAAGAAGAAAATGTGCACGTTATGATCAAGTATGGATTGCATATTTGTGAAAATGTTTAGATATCAAATTGATAAACTTGCTTAACTAAACATTATTCTAGGATCTGTTTTAAGTTTTCAAGAACTTAAGGTTAAAGAAGCAAACATGATATGTTGGTATGTATTACAAAAAGATACTGTATTATAGCAGGTTAAACTTTTATGTTTTTTATAATTAATTAACTAGATCAAAGTTCAGTGTTTCCTTGGAGGATATCAAGGCTAATAAACAAAGCCATTTTAAATATAGAGTCTGCTTGTTGATTTTGGAGAAACAGCAAGACAAATAATTCTAGTGAATATCTGGGGTTAAATTATATTTTTAGAATGTAATACTTGACTAATCTGTAAATCCTTTCATAGTTATTTCATTTGCAGTTTTGCTTTAAAGACCATTTAAACAAAAGCATGGAAACCACTAGATCTTGATGAACAGTGATATGTAACTTCTTTAGAGTAAGATACACACCTTGCAATTACTAATAGCCTTCACACCCAATCATACTACTTTGGGCTTTCTTCAATTTGATCTGAAATAAAATGTGTTTTCTTCCTTTGTGTGTTTTAATCAAGTTTTTTCTGCAGTGCTTTCATGTTTTTTCCAGTTGTCAAAAATATAATCTTGCTTCTGACATATTATTTATCAGTGTTATCTGAATATTATATCTTTTATTACTTACTAGATATCCTGAACCCAAGTCATTTTTTAAAACTAAATGTGTCTGAAGATAATCAACAAACTAGAAATTGAATAGACCCCATCAGTTTGGTTAATCACCTAACAAAAGCAAGAACCAATTTTTCTTTGCTGTGTTAGTTGGAGTCCTTGTTGACCCACTCAACTAATTACCCCTCTTCCGTAAGTTTCAAAAGGATTTTCTTTAAATAGTAGTTTATAACATCTTTAAAATCTGCTGGGTGGGGAGAGTCCTACATTTAGTCAATTTTTACTTTTGTGTCAGAAATTTAAATATAAAAGTTGAGAGGATTCATTTTATATTTTGGTTCATAAACAAAGTGTCCTTTTTTATCCTTGTTTTGGTGTATAGTCCCTTGGTTTTCTGCAATTTCAATTATTTCATTTACAATTCAAACCCACCATTCTTAAACTAATCTCTACACTTGATTAATCCCTGCATGCGCACTGCATGTTTTTTAAACTCCAGTAACAGTGTTACCAAGTTTACATAAAAGTCTTGATGATATTTAAGACCTAAAGCTCTTAGCAAATTAATTCTAAAATTAATGTTGCTGGCTTTTAACACTACCACATTTGCAGCTACATATCTAGCCTTAGACAGATAAGCACGACTTGCAAAAAGAATCCCAAATTCCAACTTGTCTTTCATTTTGCCTGACTCCTGGTCAAGTGCTTAGGTTCTTTCAATGCTAAGTTTGTGGCAAAAATACTATACATAACAGCATCAAACATGGAAATGACTTAGCGAGAATCTTTTTTTTTTTTTTTTTTTTTGAGACGGAATCTCGCTCTGTCGCCCAGGCTGGAGTGCAGTGGCGCAATCTCGGCTCACTGCAAGCTCCGCCTCCCGGGTTCACGCCATTCTCTTGCCTCAGCCTCTCCGAGTAGCTGGGACTACAGGCGCCCGCCACCACGCCAGGCTAATTTTTTTGTATTTTTAGTAGAGACGGGGTTTCACCGTGGTCTCGATCTTCTGACCTCGTGATCCACCCGCCTCAGCCTCCCAAAGTGCTGGGATTACAAGCGTGAGCCACCGCGCCCGGCCGCAGAGAATCTTTTAAAGGATGGTTTGAACCAATATGTTAGGTTTGGCAAGGTTCTCACTGGGCATCTAACCTAATCGCTTCATTTTACAGATGAGGAAACTGAAGCCCCAAAAATGGCCTGACTAAAATGCCTCCACTCATTGTCACAGAGCCAGGATAAAGAAAGACACTATTATGGTCAATTTTAAAAGAAATTTTAAGTAGTCTTTGACTTATTTTCAAGCTTGATTTTCCTGTAGGACCGTTATGAAAATTAAATGAGATCGTGTGTGAAATCTACAAATCACACAATGATCACAATGCTTGGCACTTCAGAATGCTCAATAAATGTTCTTTTCCTGCTTTTCTCTTTCCTGCTGATGCCATATGCATATTTCTTAGACTTCTTGCCAAGATCCTGACTTCTCGCTGCCAAAGTTTGGGGCACCAGCAGTGCAAGCAAGGCACAGAGAGAGGGTTTCAGGAGAAAATTTAACAATCTAGTCATTCTCACTATTTAACTACAATCTGATTGTACCAGCTGAAAAGACACATAACGACCATCTTCCCCCTCAAGTGTTCTGAGAAACCTAGCTGTCATACAGGGAAATCTTGCTTGATTTCTCACCCCCTCACATCCCCAGTCCAGATTGGAATCCCAGATCACAGTACCAAATAATGAACATTTGATCATCAAAATGTAACTTTATGTTCACGTTCATAACCTGCAAGTCGACAATTTCCTCACATGTCAATTGTTTCTTAGATTTTTCTTCAACTATAAGAAGGAGCAACACACCTTACTCCCGATGCCTTTGTATGTACTAATTTAACATTAAAAGAGCTGTTAATATTGTATAAACTGTTATACCGTCTGTGTTATAATTCTGCTTCATCAGGTTTTATGGAATGCCCACCCCCCATTTCCTTCATTCCACCAGGCGTGTCATCAAAGGAGAATAAATTAAGTATTGTGCCAGAAAATGTGGTCTACTTTCTAAAAGGCATCTATCTCTAGCTTTCAGAAATGCCTTTCGGAATGAGCAATGTGAAAACAGTGTCCCCATTGTTGTTTAGGAATGTCATGAATTGGATCCCCACCCCAGCCTTTTATAGGGAAAAAGAATAAAAATCGTTCATCTGAGTTTACAATTATCATATTTGATAGCATATGCTAACATGCTAATGAGGTGAGGTATTATCATATCTTTGTTGAGGTCATTATGAATAATCGAGCTTTGTCCATCCACCCAACCAGATTGTAAATTCTGTGATGGTGGAGAGAACCTCAACTTTGTAGTTTTATGAGACCCCTTTCAGAGTGTGTTGACACATCCATTGTTGGCCTAGTGACTAGGTTGAATATTTGCATTGAGGGATATCAGAAATGCCAGCTCCTTTCCACTTTGTAAATTCTTTTTCAACCCTGAGTGTTTACTACCGCCCAGGAACCATATGTAAAGTACCAGATAACATTAGCAATTCTTTAACTCTCTCTAAAAATATGTAACTGAGAGATCAAGCAATGTTCCCCTAGTAAATAAAGATAACTCCGGGGAGTTTCTTTGTAAAGACCTAGACAGCTCATACAGAAGTTCCTTTTGGTGACTTGGAGTAGAAAGGGGTAGGGGAAGATTAAGGGAAGCCAGTTCAATGTGTTAGTTAGAGAGAGGTTTTTGCATCTCAACGAGGGGGAGGGGTTGAGAATCTAAGAAGACCGAGGCTGGGAATTTGGGCCTTTCCCTTCCCACTGACTGTTCTAACCTCCCTCTCCCAGAACTATGCGATAGTGTCGAAAGGGACCTGGAGTGAGAAGCTGGAGATCTCAGCTTGAGTCTGTGCTGTGTCACTAACTAGCTGAATGACATTTAAGCAAATCACTTACTAGATTACCTCTGAGGTCTCTTCCCACTCCATAAATCTTTGCTTTTTATCTCAGTACCCCTCCTCTTTGCTCCTCTTTCACCCAACCCCACCCCCGTGCTTCTCAGGTCTTCCTTTTAACTGGCAATAATGGTAGTAATGAGTTAGTTACCTCTGGAGAGAGAACTGAGATGGTGTGCAGATAATTAATGGAGACTAGACTGTAGCTCTTTATCTGTATCATGAACTTTTTCCTTTATTTTCCTGCGTTTTCTTTATTAAGTTATAAATTTTCACAAATTTAAGGTGCTTATTTAAGTATTCAATAATCTGCCAAAAAAGTGTCTCTTTTGTGGGTGTACATGTTAACACAAAACATTTGGTCACAGAGAGTGCAGTCAATCAGGAATAAATGTGAAATTATTCCACATAGACCTACTATATAGAAAAATGAGCCATAAAAGTGCCATGAGAGTCTGCAGCTCCAGTTGCATTTTACTTCATCTTCTATGCTATCAGTAAGGGTTTGGGTTTGCCTTCATGTGAGTGAACAGAAGGATTCTGGGAACCTCTTTGACGATGGTTGTGTGCAAAGTAGATTAGTAATTTACCTCATGACATGGACATGTGACAGAGATTTGGGCAAATCAATGGTCTTTAGTTCTCTCTCCTCTCATTCTTTAAGGGCCACTTCAAGTCCTACCTCCCATGGGAAGCCTTCCTTAGGTCCAGCACATGGTGATTTCTGCCTTCCCTGAACTACCATAGCACTTGAGTTCCATGCTGCTTCAATTGCATATTTAGGTATTTAGAAAGAGAATAATAAACTGTGGCCTCTGTTTCAGTGCTTGGCCGGTATTACTATTATTATTACATGAGATCTTGCTCTGTCACCCAGGCTGGAGTGCAGTGGCACAATCATAGCACAATGTAACCTCGAACTCCCAGACTCCAGCAATCTTCCCATCTCAGCCTCCCAAGTAGCTAGGACTACAGGCACACACCACAATGCCCAGCTAATTTTTTAAATTTTTGGTAGAGACGGGGTCTTGCTATGTTGCCCAGGCTGGTCTCAAACTCCTAACCTCAAGCAATCCTCCTGTCTTGGCCTCCCAAACTGCTGGGATTACAGGTGTTATTGACAGTTTCCAAAGCACATCAGCATGCACATTATTTTGCTTGACATTCACCTGAAATCTGTGAGGTAGATGGTTGAGGTTGTCCCTTTTTTACACTGGCAGAAAATTAGGCCTACAGAGGTTGAGTGAACAACTCAGATCTCCACCTACCTTGTTCAATCTGTCACTTCTCAGCAATCCCGAACACCACAATTCAATATAAACCCTGCCCCTTCAATTATGTCACATTCAAGAAGCCTGCTCCTCACTTCCACTGGGCCTCTAAAAATGAGTTTAGCTGCTATCTCTACTCCATCTGTTCCTTAAACAGGGCCCTACTAGTACCTGAAATCCTAAATCTTTAAAGATTTCATCATTTTATCATTCATAAGCAGAATAACCTGGGTAGTTTTTTTTTTTTAACCTAAACTCAGAAGAGATTTAACAATCCAAACCCACCTCATCCTGCAAAACGCTCCAGGCAAAAATGGGATTAATAATCTGTACATTGATTGAGTGTTTACTATGTGCCAGGCACTGTTATAAATTCTCTCTCTCTCTCTCTCTATATATATATATATGTATATATATGTATATATATGTGTATATATAGGTATATATATACATATATATGAGATATATATACATATATATGAGATGTCTAATATATCTCACAGGATATATGAGAGATATATGAGATATATCTCACATGATGATCCTACTAAATAGGTAATTATTAATCTTACCCTTCTGTTCTAGATGGTGAACAGAGGCTGTGAAAGGTTAGGTCATTTGAATGATATTGCATGGCAGGCACATGATGGAGCCTGTGCTTGAAGCCAGGTCAGCCTGTCACTCAGCACTGTTTCAGAAATCTTTATTCTCACCACAAAGGAGAACAGTAAAGCCATGGTGGAAGCTTTACTGTTGGATTAGTAAGTCAGAGTATAGCCCAGTGCTGGTGTCAGTAATTGAATGTGACTTCCCTCAGAGCTTCCGAGGGAAGCTTATGACACAGACATGTGACAGAGAGGGAGGGAAATGGAACTTTCTGGGACAGAGTCACGTGGGTCATGTGGTGGTTTCACCTCCAGTAAGAGACTACTGGAGAAAGACTTTAAGCACAGGAACAGTTGGCTCTTTTTTTTTTGGACGGAGTTTCACTCTTGTTGCTCAGGCTGGAGTGCAATGGCTCGATCTCGGCTCACTGCAACCTCCATCTCACGGATTCAAGTGATTCTCCTGCCTCAGCCTCTCATGTAGCTGGGACTACAGGCACCTGACACCATGCCTGGCTAATTTTTGTATTTTTAGTAGAGACAGGGTTTCACCATGTTGGCCAGGCTGGTCTCAAACTCCTGACCTCAGGTGATCTGCCAGCCTCAGCTTCCCAAAGTGCTGGGATTACAGGCATGAGCCACCATGCCCGGCCCCAGTTGATTCCTTTAACACTTCAGAATTATACTGTCCAATGGAAAGATAGTAACACATAGTACATGCAATTTTACATTTTCTTTTTTTTTTTTTTTTTTTTGAGACGGAGTCTCGCTCTGTTGCCCAGGCTGGAGTGCAGTGGCGCAATCTCGGCTCACTGCAAGCTCCGCCTCCCAGGTTCACACCATTCTCCTGCCTCAGCCTCTCAGAGTAGCTGGGACTACAGGCGCCCACCACCACGCCTGGCTAATTTTTTTTTGTATTTTTAGTAGAGACGGGGTTTCACTGTGGTCTCGATCTTCTGACCTCGTGATCTGCCCGTCTCGGCCTCCCGAAGTGCTGGGATTACAAGCGTGAGCCACCGCGCCTGGCCAATTTTACATTTTCTTGTAACCACTTTAAAAAAGTGAAAAGAAACAGGTGAAACTAATTTCAATAAAGCATGTTATTTAACCCAATATATCAAAAATATATTCATTTGAACATATAATCAGTACTAAAAACTATTAATCAGAAATTTTACCTTTTTGATACTAAGTCTTTGAAATCCGATGTGTATTTTATACTTGCAGTACTTTTCATTTCAGACTAAGCACATTTTAACTGCTCAATACTGTATGTGGCTAGTGGCGACCATATTGAACAACACAGGATTTTTGCTATCTTCTGGCACCAACCACTTCCATTAATAGTACCTCCCTCTTATTAATCGTCCACACTGTGGCTATTAGCTGTTAATATTGCTTTGCCAGTGTTTCCAGATCATCGAGCCATCCCTATTAGTAAGGGGTTCACTCCATATTCATCTCATGATATCAGCTAACATTGAACGTGTTTGTGCCAAGCATTCTTCTGAGTGTTTTCGCTTTATATAAAGTCATAAAATCCTCACAACAGCCCTAAAAGCTAAGCTTTTTACCATTTCCTCATTTTACAATTGAGGAAACTAAAGTTATTTAACTGACCAAAGCCACACAAGGATCAAGTGGAGGAGCCATGATTCCAACCTCTGTAGCTTAATCACCCTTACATCCCACCCCAACCCCCTGCCGTGCTCTAGAACCAAGGCTGCAGAGAATTGGCCAGGTAGCATTTCACTTGAGTCAGTGAATAGATACAGCTTGAACTCAGCTCTTCTTAGGCCCTCCAAATCTGTGAGAAATTTGGCCACCACTGCTTTCCTTTTCTGTGGTTGGTTGCCCATAGCAACTAGTACATAGCACATATATAGGGTTTGTGTATATCTGTGTGGGTTTGTGCCTACACAAACACACACACACACACACACACACACACACACACACACACACACACAAAAGATCAAACTACTACAGAAAGTCTTCATAAAAACCATAGAATTGTAGAGCCGGAAGGGCTCTTAAAGACCATCTCATCAAAACAGTGCAGCGCAGCACATTCAAGAGATTCGCCCAAGGTTACACAACTGAACTAGAACCCAGATAATCCTAAATTAAGTAATTTAGTATCTACTAAATACTTTTTTTTTTTTGAGATGGAGTTTCACTCTGTCATCGCCCAGGCTGGAGTGCAGTGGCGTGATCTTGGCTCACTGCTACCTCCACCTCCCTGGTTCAAGCGATTCTCCCGCCTCAGCCTCCTGAGTAGCTGGGATTACAGGTGCACGCCACCACACCCAGCTAATACTAAATAATTCTTATGCCTAGGCCTTCCTAGTTGAAATGTGGGAGATGGAACAATGTAGCTTCTGTTCTCACTAAGATATACTTTATCAAATGTTTCTCTTCCTTACCAGAATACCACCTTTAGGGTGTCAGCATTTGCAAAAACTGTTTATGTTTTTTAGAAATTTAAAACTGGAGAACTCAGAGTTAAAGTGAATTCCTCCTGCCTTACCTGGTTCATGCCTATGGTTAAGCATTTACATTGTTTCTCAAATGCTTCAAAAGGCCAAGGACATACTAAGTTATTTGAGGGTTAAGATACTATCATACAATTGAACTGTCCTGCTGCCCTAATTCTGAGCCCTTATGTGTGAGTAACAAAATTGAAATTGTATAATTATCAGTATGAAGAGGTTGGGCTTAGCTTAGCCCTTTCATTTAATAGATTTAGCTTTCTGAATGATATTAAAACGCCCTACTGGAAAAAGTATTGTTATCAGCTTGACCTTTAGGATTAGTGCTGGTCACCATTTCAGCCAAAAGGACAGCAGTAACATCTCACAGAGATTCTTTCTTTCAGCAGCAAACTAGCCATCACTTTCCTCGGATCCTTCTATTTCAAAGTGAAGAGCTTGACTACAGTTGAAATGTTGAAATGTTTCCCACTTAAGCACAAAACACACTTGATTTCTTGAAAAAAAAAAAAAAAACACGGCTTTTATATATTATGTTTCAAAGTGGAGATGGCTGTGAAACTTGAGCCCTGACATACAACCTCAACCTGACTTTCTAAAAGTGCCCAGAAAACTGGTCTTCTAATAAGCATGACGAGAGTCTGCTTTTTAATGATTTTTTTGCTAGCCTATATAATTTATTCTAAATCATTAAAAAATCAAAATAGTTTACATTAAATAAATCCCCAACTATGAAAGAAGATGGTCTCACAGATTGTTGGATAAAGGACTGAAAGGCAGCAGAGCTAGTCCCAGAGCAGAAAAGTGAGCCAGTAGTGACAGCTTAATTCTCAGGAGCCGTTAACAGAACTTTCAGAAGAAAGATTATGTATTCTTGAATTATTTATAAAAGTCATGAGAAAAACACTTTAGGGACCATGGGGGATCAGTTTTGTTCTTTCTTTTCACATTTGCTGAGCCTAAGTCAGTGAATAAAATGCTAAGTAAAAAAAACAAATGAATTAACATTTAGATGGTTGAGCAAGACTCTTGTTTTTTGTTTATTGCTCTTTGAATTTTTTTTTAGTAGCCCATTGTAAAACCCCTGAGGCACACCTTCAGAATATACGAATGTCAGTAATAACTAATACAACCCGCTATGGAAAATACTCTGTTTGCAAAACCACAGGTTAGTTCCTGGAAGTCAGCGCGGTCAGAGAAAGGATGTGGTATAGCAGAAAGTTTAAATAGCTCCTGCAACAAAGGGAAGAGAGATCTGTTGACTTCTGCCTCCTAGAGGGTTGAAATTGGAAAGAACAATACTTGAATAGTTCGTTCAGAAAGCATTGAAGATGAAAAATTCATCACATTTTGAAAAGCTTCACTAATCACTTTTGGGAAATCAGGTGAGAAAGGAACTAATATATTAGGATAATGATAAGATGAAAATAAGTGTTAACTTCAGATTCAGCAAATCAGCCTGGTTTGTTTTGGTTGCTGTATGGAGGACGTTGACATCATTTTTTAAATTAGCCCCCAAATCCCACTTCTCATTGTTGTGAATTGAAAGAGTTGTCGTAATTCACCTGGTTCTAAAATTCTGTGCAGTTGTAGAGCTCTGTAGCCAAATAAGTTCCATAAAATAAACTCATCTCAGGCGCAGGAAAAGCAGCTCTTTTGAAAATACCTTGTGATCAGGCTCTAGGTCATGACCTGGGTCTTGAGAAACTTGAGTTAGTAGATGTTAGTTTTTCTTAGCTCTTTGTTTACTCTGGACTTAGACATTTTGTATTATTAAAAACCTGTGGCTTATAAGGACATTCTATTTATCTTTCCAGGCTTTTTTGATGGAAATGCGTGGATTTTCTTGGAAACAGGGATTTTATTGTGGATTCCTGGTGCCCCCTTGGAGAGGCTTATTTTTCTGGACAATAGTTTTCCTTAGTGTCACTACTCTTTTCATCTCCAAATAGTCACAAGCTCCCAAGGTCGAGAAAAGTGCATCCTTTTGTTCTAATGAATCTGAAATTCCATTTTAAAAAGTCTGCAAAACAGACCCTTGATTAATAACTGAAGGCATATCTCCACTGCATGAAGCATCCAGAGGGGTAGCCTTCAAGACACTTGGAGAAAAAGAAAATCCAACTTAGTCAAACTCAAATAATTTAACAGCATTATTACTACATTTATTATTGCCACTTAAAAGTTTAAGCGTTATCTGTGCTTTAAAGTGTGTTGTACAACATAGGCGTGCATGCTTGCCTTTGTTAAAAGAATAGAACCCAGTACACTTCGCAAAAAGAAGTCAATTACCATTGCTTCTATGTGGAATTCTCTGGGTCTGAAAAGTCCTGTTGCTCTAGACTACATCTTGTTTTTGTTGTAACATGAACATTAAAATGCTTTGTGAGTTTATGCAGTATTTGTGTATGTTATTTTAATCAATAACTTTCAGGGAAAAGTTAATAGCCACTTTTAGTTAAATGCCACACCTCTAGCCACTAGTCGAATATGGCTATTTTAAAGTTGAGTTAATGACAAATAACATGAAAAAACCAGTTTCTCAGTTTTATTAGCCACATTTCAAATGCTCAATAGCCTCACGTAGCTAGTGGCTTCTATATTGGACAGTGAAGATACAGAATGTTTCTGTCTTTGCAGAAAGTTCTATTGGACAACACTGCTTCAAAGGATACCTATTCTTGGAAATGAATCTTATTATCCGGCATAGAAAACGCTGATTGTTGCTATAGCTTTCTGTCCAAAGAATCCCAGCTTACTAAGATGATTGATGTCTCTTCCCCAGTCACAATGTGGAGGAATTAACTGAGGCTGTGGATTTGGTATAATTATTAAGAATTCTGAAAATTTCCTTCAAGAGTTGTTTGTTACTCTAAATTGTAATAGTAATAATAATAATAATAATAATAATAATACCTCTGTGTCTGAATGCCATTTAGCTTGATTAAGCAAGGAAGAAATGTGGTTTCCTCCATTTTTTTTTCCTAAGCAGGCTATGTAGAACGCTATAGAAACTGCATTTGGTGGATTGTTAAGCCAACGACAGAATTTAAGCCACAGACTTACTTTGATAGTACTCTTAATGGTATAACTTCTTCTCCCATTTTATGTCTCTCTTTATGTTTTTTCTTATGTTTCCTTTTTGTTTTCAAGAGAGAGCTATCTTTTAGATCTCCAGTATCCTTTTCCTCTTCAGTAGAGATTTCTATATCTTGAAATAAATAAAAAAGCACTCCGTTAAGACATGGGGCTGTGAAATGGGTGAAACAGAAGCTTAACTTAATCTAATTAAAATCTTGTAGTTTTACCTCTATTTTCCTTGGAAGCTTCTGAAGCTTCCTTAATGATGTCTTTCTGAATAGTTTTCTTTACTTTTAATCGGGGAGCTAGGGATTCTGCATCTTCAGAGCTGCTTCTCTTCCTCTTCCCTGTTCTGACTTCAGGTAAGCTAGATGCTTCAACTCTGTCCCGTTTTTTCTTTTTCTTTGAGAACTGCTTTTGGGGTTCAGCAGACTCAATGTCAGAGCCCTCAGATGTGGGTCTGGATCTTTTCATTTTACTGACGCTGGTGTTGTTTGTGTCCATATTTTCTTCTTTGGCTTGGATATTGTCTTCCTTTTTCATTCGGCCTTTCTTCTTCTTTTTCTTTTTCTTCTCTTCTGTAAAAGTGCCATCATTAGTTCATCTTACTTCAACTACATCTATTTAAATATTGAAAAATACTCACCCACAACTCTTAAGGCTGCAATGGGCTTATTTTTCACTGTTTTAGGAAATATGCCAGGTTTTCTTGGTGCTTCTTCTGGTGGGTTGTTAAGAAACTGAAATGATTGCAAAAAGTTTTTATATATTTATATATTTTAATACTTGTTGTATTTTCTTTCTTTCTTTTTTTTTTTTTAGGATCTGGACCTACCTCAATTGCTTTTGTTGCTTGTTCTTTTGTTTCAAATTCCACAAACGCAAATCCCTTTGGATCTCCAATAGACTTATAATGTGGTATACTTATATAAAAAACATTGCCACATTTCCCAAAGACTCTTTCAATCCAGCTGTGATTAACATTTTTGGGAAGTAACTCCTATTATAAATTAAATGCATTATTAGAGTTTTTCACAATCAAAATGTCAATAAATTTTTAACTTATAAAAAAAAGAAACTGCATTTGGTTGGCATTCATTAAATGCACATAAAATTATCACTGAAAATTGTTAAGAAAAGATATGGTAACATGTTGTAGCGACTGCTATTCAAACATCCATAAATAATACTATTTTAAAATGTTTATTCTTTAATATTTTTTGAGACAGGGTCTTGTTCTGTTGCTCAGGCTGGAGTACAGTGGCGTGATCTCGGCTCATTGCAACCTCGACCTCCCAGACTCAAGCGATCCTCCCATCTCAGCCTCCCAAGTAGCTGAGACTACAGGTGTGTGCCACCATGACCAGCTAATTTTTAAAATTTCTATAGAGAGGCCGGGCGCGGTGGCTCAAGCCTGTAATCCTAGCACTTTGGGAGGCCGAGGCGGGCGGATCACGAGGTCAGGAGATGGAGACCATCCTGGCTAACACGGTGAAACCCCATCTCTACTAAAAATACAAAAAATTAGCTGGGCGTGGTGGCACGCGCCTGTAGTCCCAGCTACTGGGGAGGCTGAGGCAGGAGAATGGCGTGAACCCGGGAGGCGGAGCTTGCAGTGAGCCGAGATGGTGCCACTGCACCCCAGCCTGGGGGACAGAGCAAGACTCCGTCTCAAAAAAAAAATAAAATAAAATTTCTATAGAGACTAGGGTCTCGCTATGTTGCCCAGGCTGGTCTCAAATTCCTGACCTCAAGTCATCCTTCCACCTCAGCTTCCCAAAGCACTGGGATTATAGGTGTGAACCACCGTGCCCGGCCTCATGTGATACTATTTTTTTTTAATTACCTGTTGGGCCTTTTACTTTTTATAGTAACAATTATTTCCTCTTACTCATTCAAAATATTGTGTCTTATAAATAATTATGCTAATTAGGTTAGTTTTCTGTTTCCTGGCTTGTGATCCCTCCAATTTCTCAGGGGTCCTTTACCTACTGCATACCCAAATGGCTTTTTCAGGATTCCCTATGTTCTGCACTTTTTTTTTTATCTCCAGCCTTTGTGTGTGCCCTTCCTGCCATCTGGAATGTTATCCCCATCTGATAAGCATTTCTGGGACTTAGCCATCCTTCAAGGCCCATTTGAAATACCACCTCCTTATCCCTGCAGCTGAAGTGACCTCTCGCCTCTCTAAACTGTAACTGCATTATGATTAAGTGTCTCACCTCCCTTACTAGACTGAACGCTCACTGGTGCGAAGACTGGTGTGGTCTTAGTCTATCATTGGATCCCTCCACATGCTTGGCACAGAGCGAATGCTTAAGACATGGGTGTTGAAATGAGGAATTTCTACCAATTTTCTAAATATGTATACACACAAGATTTCTTTGAGCTGCATCTGCTCTGACAAACCAAAGGCAGTAGCATTGCACGCATGCTTTGATATTAAGTTGTAACAAATATGTTACCCTTGCCAATTCATTTTGGCTCATATAGATAATTTGCAGTGTTACAACAGTTATAAACAAGTTGACCTACAGCATTGACTCGTGAGCTAATGTACAAAGAAACTGGGCTGCAGCAACACGAAATCTAGTTCTAGTCAAATCTAAATTGTGTTAGCACTTGACAAGATAACATTTTTCATGTATCATATTGGCAGACTAAAAAGACCTTGATAAAACAATGTCAGTATGGGGAAACAGAAACTCTCATTTAATTTCAGGTGGGAATGTAAGTTGGTACAATTTCTGTGCAGGACAATTTGGTAATTTGTTAATACCTATCAAAATAAAAAATAGAATAAGCAATTTTACTTGGAGGTATTTATCCTACAATCACATTCATACCTATATAAAAGAATGCCTATGGTCTCTCGAGAAAAGTACACAACACCATCTAGGAAGTGTTCTTACCAAAGCATGAAGCCTGAATCTGATAGAGTCCCCTGATCAAACCACTAGTTTGCAGGAAATACAGGGAAGAGAGGAGAACATGTTAAACAACACCACGCAATGCAGTCAGCAAAACCCAGAATGTAGAAAACTGAAGGACAAACCACACAGATTTGTCAACAAATATATTGCAAGGAAAAAAAGAAGGGGATTTATAAACTGAAGAAGCATATCGGTCAAATGCAATGTGTGGACCTTGTTTGCATTCTGATTTTAATATACCAGCTCTAAACAATAGTTCATATGGCAAATCTGAACGCAGGATGTTATTGATGTCAATAAATTATTTTTAACTTTTTGAGTAATGGTAATGGTACGTTTTTTTAAAAAAGTGTTCTTATAATATATAATTAAATATGTGTGGAAGAAGTTTGCCTCGAAATAATCTATTAGGGCGAGTGGAGGGTTATAGATGAAACAACTTTGCCCATGAGTTAGGTGGTTATTGTTAAAGTCGTGCCATTTGCTTTACCACTGCATTATCTTTTGCATTTTCCCTTTTAAAGGGGAAAGGGGAGATGTCAATATTCCTTGTAATAGAATAGAAATCTAAAAACAGCCTATATATCTATAATAAGAATTGGCTAAATCAATTAATGTAGATCCACACAATGGAATATTATGATATTATTAAGATGAGGTGTGTGCTATGTGTGTGTATCTCCTGATATGGAACAGCTTCCAAGATAGAGCAAGTGAAAAATAATGTAAAATAGTATGAATAATATACTTCCATTTATGTAAAAAGGGAGATAAATATACACATGTATACATGGATTTGTATAGGTTATTTCTAAAAATGTTTTAAAGAAATTGCTAAGAGTGGTTGCCCCCGGAGAAGGGGCTGGGTGTTATAAGAGAATTGGGTAAGAAAGAGACATTAATTACTTTTCTAATAAAAAAATACATTTCATTTAATTAACACTTTAAAATATAGCCCATACCCATAGCTAATAACTGAGGTTCTTGAGTTGACTCATGCTCATTGCCAAATAGATGCTAGAAAAATTTTTGCTGACTAGTAAAAGTTTGGAGGTCAAAACACATTTTGAAATTATCTGCAAATTGGCAAGCATTAATGCTCTCCTTTGTGTCAAAGGAAAGACATGCACTTCTCACTCACAAATGAGAGAAACATTTCCATTTGGAGATTCCCCAGAGGGACTTATGTTTATAACTAAACACATGTTTTCAAGGGATACTAAGCTGCAGAGGAAATTCGACCCTCTGGAGCAGTGGCAGAGATAATCTGAAACAGCAGATAATCCAAACCTCATAATATTTTGTTTTTAAACGCACAATATTATTTTTAGAAGCAGTCTATTTATGTTCTTAATTATGTTTTTCTGAGGATAATAGACATATTAAAGTGAATTTGTAGTCTCTGAGCATCCACCAACAGAAGGTGGTAGAACACATGAGCCAGAAATATGCTTTGTGGTAGAGGAGACACTGATAACATATAACTAGGTCAGGAGGTGGTGACTGTAGATTTTTATTTCACTTCCCACTGCTATTTAGACATTCTGCCTTTGCCTTCATATGACCTCCCCTCCAAAATCTTTCTGAGAGCATTCCATCTAATTTTCCTTCCAAGCCAAAGTTTAAAATAACAATACTGATCTGTAAGAAGAGAAGAAATCATTAGCATCCTCTCTATTTATAAAGTAAAAAGATTAGGGTATTTTTCAATTAATATGTTCCACATGGACAACTCTATTATTCCTGCCTAGTGAATAGTGAGTGTCCTGTACACCAATTCCTTCAGGTATACAGTTGAACAAGTAGGGCAGAAGCCTCAGGTAGACAGTGTGGAAAGCCGTAGACCACTGGTAAGGAGGCATTGCCTTTTTAAAAATGTGTTGTTGCTGTTGTTCTTTGTGTGTGTTGTGAAAGGTAACAGAATAAAATTTCCCTTGTCCTGACCACTGCCTCTCTAAAGTTATGCTGGATAATTCTAGACATGTTACCTTGTCTCCTCCTCACAAAAGACTCAGTGAAAGGGGTGAGGGTGGGGAACAGCTGCATGGGGCAGAGCAAGAAATGGTGACGACCCCCGATTTCTAGCTTGGCCGACGTGGTAGATGTGATGCCTTTAACAGAGAGGGGGAACACAGCAAGAGCTGTAGATTTAGGCGAAAGTTAGGAAGAGTTAGCGAGTTCAATTTTCCACAGGATAATTGATGGGTCAGTAGGTCTTGACAGGTCACGTGGTGCATGATGGGTCATAACCTTTTAGCCAGTGAAAGAAACAAGCCATCCTTTCTATCCCTCTGAAAATCTTAATTCCCACCATATGTTTTACTGCCCATGGCACATTACAGATCATTGGTCTATTTCTTAAATGACAGAAAACCGTATTTCTATTGTTCTTGTCTTTATACATTTAGCACATATGTCAGCAATAGAAAGTTTTATTTTTTAAAGTGCAAGTAACGTGGAAGCATATTACATTTTTTCTAATAGCTGGATTCCCTTAAAGCGGCACATATTTCTATGAATTTCCAGCTCACTTGAGGAAAGTGCTTCTTTAAAGAAATACGAATATCCAGTAAGGCATTAAAAAAAAGTTCATCCTCACTCACAGTTAACATGTAGGTTCAAACAGTATTATTCACCTTCCCATTTTGGTAAGGTTGTGGGGAAACTAAAGGGCACTTTCCAAACGGTGATACAGGCAGTGCAAATCCCTGGAATCTCTTTGGGGCCAGTGTTCATGCACTTAACCACTCTATATCGCCCTGCTATCCTGGCTTTGTGACTTTCTCAAAATCTTTCCAAAGTCACTTCTCAAATGACTTTCTACAAATACATGCCCACATATACAGTAAACATTGTTTAAGAATGTCCATTGCACTTCATGACTAAAACACCAAAAGCAATGGCAACAAAAGCCAAAATTGACAAATAGGATCTAATTAAACCAAAGAGCTTCTGCACGGCAAAAGAAACTACCATCAGAGTGAACAGGCAACCTACAGAATGGGAGAAAATTTTTGCAATCTACGCATCTGACAAAGGGCTAATATCCAGAATCTGCAAAGAACTCAAACAAATTTACAAGAAAAAAACAAACAACCCCATCAAAAAGTGGGCAAAGGATACGAACAGACACTTCTCGAAAGAAGACATCTATGCAGCCAACAGACACATGAAAAAATGCTCATCGTCACTGGCCATCAGAGAAATGCAAATCAAAACCACAGTGAGATACCATCTCACGCCAGTTAGAATGACAATCATTAAAAAGTCAGGAAGCAATAGATGCTGGAGAGGATGTAGAGATATAGGAACGCTTTTACACTGTTGGTGGACGCGTAAATTGGTTCTACCATTGTGGAAGACAGTGTGACGAATCCTCAAGGATCTAGACCTAGAATTACCATTTGACCCAGCCATCCCATTACTGGGTATATACTCAAAGGATTATAAATCATGCTGCTATAAAGGCACATGCACACGTATGTTTATTGCGGCACTATTCACAATAGCAAAGACTTGGAACCAACCCAAATGTCCATGAATGATAGACTGGATTAAGAAAATGTGGCACATATACACCATGGAATACTGTGCAGCCATAAAAAGGGATGATTTCATGTCCTTTGCAGGGACATAGATGAAGCTGGAAACCATCATTCTCAGCAAACTATCACAAGGACAGAAAACCAAACACCACTTCTTCTCACTTATAGGTGGGAACTGAACAATGAGATCACTTGGACACAGGGCGGGGAACATCACACACCAGGGGCCTGTCAGGAGGTGGGGGGCTGGGGGAGAGATAGCATTAGGAGAAATACCTAATGTAAATGATGAGTTTATGGGTGCAGCACACCAACATGGCACATGTATACATATGTATCAAACCTGCACATTGTGCACATGTACCCTAGAACTTAAAGTATATCTAAAAAGAGAATGTCCATTGCAATATTGAAATAGCAAACAGAGGGAAACAGATTAAATATTCATGAATGAGTGACTAGTTAAGTAAATTAAAGTACATCGGGCATTGGAATATCATGCAGAATAAAGGTGATCTATATGTATTGGGCCCTATGTGTAGTGTGATCCCATTGGAGTCTAAACAAAAACAAAAATAAAAAAGTTATTTCTCTCGCTATTTATATATTGTAGAAAATCGAGGGATATTCATGTCAGTGACTTCTAGGGGTAAGATTAGAGTGGGAAAAGGGTACAGGAAGACCTTCTTCTTTTTCTTTCTCCTTAATTGCTTAACTTAAAAAAAATACCTGTGTATCTAAAACAATAGAAAAAGATACTGAAAAAGTTCTTTTTAATTTTAATTTTGTAACCTTTAAAACCCCATGCCGCTCTTTTGATACATCTAAAAATGTCGTGTCCTCCTTCAGTGCTATTTGAAATTTGAAAATAAATATTGTTGGCCAGGCGCGGTGGCTCACCCCTGTAATCCCAGCCCTTTGGAAGTCCAACGTGGGTGGATCACAAGGTCAGGAGTTCAAGACCAGCTTGGCCAATGTGGAGAAACCATGTCTCTACTAAAAAAAAAAAAAAAAAAAAAA